>NC_061511.1:220962235-221132279 GCF_022539505.1 Lolium rigidum | reverse complement strand
TGGTTATGGTACGATTTCAGTGGGAAGTTCCCTGTTACGGGTTAGAGCCCTGACAATATCTGATGGATTTCTTGAAGTAGTGGTTCTAAACTTGATCAGGAGGAAACAAGCCTAAAGTTGATATCTTCAGATCGTTGACTATGGTTGATCCAATACTAGAAGGATGAAAGAAGCTTTGCCATGGTTGGTTTCCTACTCCTTTGTAGGAGGCGAGGAGTTCTTGAGAATTTACAAGGTTTATGATGAAACCACCTATATTGGTAGATGACCTACCAATTTACCTTGACAAGGACAATTCATAAGTAATATTGAGGATATTGTGGTGCCTCTTTGGTTTCAAATCGCAGGGGCCCTACATCAAATTGCTTCATTGTTTTCCAGTGTATACTTGCATTTAAATCAGCTCCAGTGTTCCCAGAAAAGCTTAGCTCTGTAGCCAAAGGACCATCAAAGCTACATAAGATTGTACACTAGAAGGTATAATGTTCCTTTCAGTGTCCAATTTATTTAGTGCAGATTTTAGCCATATATGAAGTAGTTTCCAGCAGCATAGAAGCTTTGGATTTTGATGTAGAATCAAATTGGCAGAGCTAGCATTCACATTCTTCAAACTTCAGGAGGAAGTTGCTTGAGAACAATGAAGATATCCACATTCTTCTATGATTTCAATTACTCTGTGATTTCAGTTAGCTTCAAAAAATTTATTGAGATGGAAATAAAACTGCATGCAATTTAATATGCAGCAAAGAACTGTGTCAATAAATAAATATACTTATATGCACTCAGAGTTGTAGCAACCTTAACTGATGTAAGAATGGATACCGAGTTGATCTTTCCACGGGAAGATGGAACTGATAAATACAACATCCAGTTTTATAGCGTTACTCCATAGCAGCCTGAAATTGACCAAACTTGAGCTTCATAAACTATAGAAAATAAATTCATGTGTTTCCCAATAATAAATCCCATTTTCTCTCGGGAGTTTAGGATATTGAAAGAGAAAATACCAGACTATAGCGGGTGGAACTGAACATATTTTGTTAAATCCATTCAGGTGCACTGATTTGCTTGATATGCGTCATGTCACGAATTTGGTAAACCAAATATAGAATATCCATTGAGGTATAAATTAAGCAAGTACCCTACGACTTGTGTAGATTGGCAAAGTATTACATGTCCTCCATTTACCAAAAATCACCAGTACGGAGATGGGCTGCTAAGGGAATAGTGGACAACATATGGACAAGATTGTCTAGGGAATCAAATCACATAATTAGTAGAGAAATATAACATAAATAAGAGCAGGATGCGAGGACAAACAAAATAAGGAGAATGACTTAGTTGAGCATCTGCATACGCGATCAGGGAAGAAGAGTAAAACCCTTCATTATTCCGCTGGAAAGATAGACCTTGTGAGACGTTGAGTAAGACATCCCCATGCCATGACCTAATATATACGACGCATTGTAATAAAATAAAAGCCTCCGGTTGGCCAACGACCATTGGTCAGATGATGGACGGCAAATTAGCTTGCTATTTGTGCCCGGGAGGAAAAGCCTAAGATTAAGAGTGGGTCAGAAGGCAGAAGGTCGCCGCGCAGTTGCCATTGCTGATGGTGTGCTGGCATAGTTGCATTGAAGAGAGTATATAAGTATATACTGAATAGAAGATAAAGTTTCAAGAAAAAATTGAAAAAACACATGGTGATTATGATGAGGGGGGCAGCTTGCATGTCTAAAGAATTCACTTAGTGGGTTGCTCCTATTTAGTTATTGTTATAGATATAAGGAAAGATTTTCAGCTATGGGTGTTATCTAGGCTTCTGACAGGTGTGAGTGAGGGGTCGTAAAGAGTAATATGTGTGCGTCGTTTGAATCAAATAATGTAATTCTTAACATGGAAGCTTTTCATATTTTTGAAAAATAGAGGGTAGCACATTCATTGATTTGAGCACTCTCGACTCTTGCATGTCAAAAGAAGGCAGTGCATTCATTCATTTGAGCACTCTCGGCAGTATATTCGTTGTTTTGATCACCGAAAGTCCAATCAGTAGAGGGAAACACAAAAATATTTCTTCCGAGAACAACACATGCTTGCAGGAAATTCACCATGGTGTGGCAGATTGAGAAAAATCAGGAAGTACATATAAGCTTGGGGAATATGACATGGTAACCTCCTTTCAGGTACTACTACAAGATGACATCTGAATGAGACCACTGGGGATAAGCAAGATGTCAAATATTTTTATACATTTTTAATCAGTGTTTCCTAACACACGCCCGGTAACCGTTGTAATTTAATATAAAAGCCTTATTTATGCTTCAACTACTGGCTACTTATAGGGCGCGGCGTGCCGCCGCGCCTGTAATTGCTAGTGTCAGGAATCCCCCGTCGGGAAGAAGGTGTTAGGAAAGATTGTTGTTCCTAAGCGAAAGTTTGTTCCTGACGGAAACTCCTAACAAAACACGACAGCCACGGAAATCCTCTTCGCCGACAGTTAAGGTCGTCAGCAATATGGTCGTCAGGAATGAGCAGGGAAGCCTGACGCTCAGGACAAACCAAATACTGGACCGTCAGGAAGCACCTGTTTGTCCACTCCGCCTTGGGTGTCAGGGATGTGCACAGGCGGTCAGGGATGTTGCTGAATCATTTCCAAAATATAGCTGAAATTTCATTTGAAACAAATATAAAAATTGACAGCAATTGAATATCACAAACATCCGATCAGATTTACAAATCACATTCAATATTTTTTGCATTGAACAAAAGATCATCGAATAATCCACAAGATTCCATAATGACTAGTACTTTATCCGTAACAGCCACTTGTTTTTGGCAACATTAGAGGAGACAAATCAATCTAGAAACACTCAGGATCCATAGTGCTCACAAAAGAAACACTCAGGTTTTTTTTTTTTTGAAAAAGGGAAGGGCCTGGAAGGCCCTGGAAATTGCATTACGTCACACGTGGTAGGTACAGTTTTAGAAGAAGGTCCTCTGGCATCTTTTACACAGGAAAACCAGAATTTGAGGAAAGGCCCTCCAAATTTGCAAGAAACACCCTGAGACAAAAACTAAAAAAGCAATCAGGTCCCTGAGCGCCTCCACCACCAGTCGCCGGCGACCTCGAGACGTTGCCGCCAAGATGCGCTGCCAAGCTGCTCGATAGCATACTTCCGACGACAATGTTGATTCGCCGGTCGCTTCTCCTCCTCCGGGGACGAACCACTTGGCGGTGGAGAGACGATGAGCTCCGACGAATCAAGCACAGAGAAGCCTCCGTCTTGGAGGTTGAAGATGGGCCGCTTGACCGACCGAAGATCGCGGCGCTGCTGCTGGAAGGCGCCACGTGATTCGCTCGAACAAGCTCAGTAGCTCCATAGCACCTCTTGGGCAAAGCCTGACTTCGATAGGCGCTAGATGCAGCGCCAGCAGCAACTCCCTCCTCACCACCACGACAGGCTAGGGAAAAGCAGAGCGGAGTGCTTCTCAGCTCGGAGCGAAGCCAGAAGACGAACCAAGATCTGGTTACCTGAGCCAGGGACGGCGCTCTGCAGTTTTCATCCCCCTCGCCACCGAGGCCGGCCGGGATAGAAATCAAAGAGCACCTCGCCACCGCGCAGAGAGAATCCCCCATGCCTCCACGGCCGGACGGGAACACCCGCATCTGGTGGCGCCCATGCAGGCACATCAGATCCTTCACCACCGATTTATTGAAGGAGACTATGCTACTCCTCCACTCACTCAGCTCTGACCAGAGGAGCTCAAGGAGAGAAGGCAGCAACCCTAGGCCGCGGATCTGGCGGCCAAGATCCGGAGCATCGCTCCTACTACCAGGCAGAAGCCCCACAAACGAAAGAGAGAGAAAACTAACCCTACTATCTACAGGAGAAACACCGGCACCTCGCCTCCACCATTCTCCGACGGTAGCGCCGCCGAGAATGGCTTCGGTCCGGCCCGGATAGAAGGGAGAGGAGGTCAGTTACTGTAGGAGGGGGAGAGGAGAGGTGGGGGAAAGTGAGTTGTTTATTCATGCGTAAGCAATATTCATGCTTTTTATTCATCAAAGATAGGTGAATCCTCCCCTGCTCGAGTTGTAAGATTCTGGCTTCATGGGTGAAGAAGATCACTTTGGTCTCCCGCACCAGGTGATGCCGTTAATTGAATGCCACTATTTTCTATATGAGAAGATTGATTCAGCAAAAAAACACATGAAGGTACATTCTTTTAAATTGCTGCTATTAACCAGTAGAAGTACAGTTTTGTAACTTCTAGTCTAGAACGACAAGTACAGATCAGTGGTTCAGTTTGAAACTAGACTGGGCACTTATTCGTAAGCTGCTAATACATAGCAAAAAAGTTGTCATGACCTGATCGATGGCAGATGCTAAAACTGCAACAAAAATTAAAAGAAGGCAGTGGTATGCACGTGTGAGCTGATAGTAGTATTAATATCCTTGTCCGTACTATGTCTAAATCCTCGTAATTGTTGGTCTGCTAATTTTAGTCTCACTGAACTACATTCATTGCCTTTGTGGTTGCTTCAAGTTATGATGCAAAAAGGCGCACCAAATTTGGAGGCGCCTGCACGTTGAAGATACTGCTAAGAGCATCTCTAACAGAGGCCCGTATTTATTGGAATCGAATAAACAGAGTTCAGTCTCCCGAAAAATGAATTTAGGCACGGCGCAGAACAGAAACTGTAAATGCAAACCGAACACGCGAAAATCAAACGTCGCAGGAAATCGATTTTCGCAATTGCAGTCGATTTCATCTGATCAAACTTAATTCGTTCATAATTTACAATAATAGTGCCAAAATACATCTGCATTGGACCTACATTACATACTACAGACCTAATTAGACTAGAAATTTAGGTACCCGGAGACTATACTGTCACCGGGGCGTCGGTGGAGGGTTTATGGTCGCCGGCGGATGCTAGGCGACGATGAGTGCCGCCACCTCGATGGCCGCCGCGTCGGAGGTGCTCCCGCAGAGGAGAGGCGGTCTGTCAGCGCCGACGTCATCGTCGCCGCGCGGGGGCAACGGCGGCAGCGGCGGGCTGCACGCGCCGGCAGCCGGGGCGCCTCCGCTTCCCCATCTGCAGCCGCAGCCACCTCCGCAGCCGCAGCCGCCTCCGCGCGCGCTTGAAGGCAGCGCGCCATTAGCTCCGGCCACTTGCGGCGGGCCCGCTTCCATGCTGCGTCGGAGCGTGACCGCCTGGCAAGCTTCGGCTCCGCCTGTACGCCCGGCGGATGGCGACTTGACCTTCCGCCGCCGGATCGGCCACCGCCCCTACCCACGCGTCTTACACGCATCATTTCGGATGGCGGGGTGGTGGCGTAGCGGCGGAGCGGCGTCCGAGGGCTCGGTATTGCTCGTCAGAGCGGAGGCAGGCTGCGGCGGCGGGAGAGGAGCGGCGGGAGGGGAGTAGGGTTTCCGAACCGAACTCCCCTCCGCGAACCCTTTTAATAGGGGCCGTGCGGGAAGTTTCTCGGTCCCCTGAACTTCCGATTCGGGCCGGCCCATGTTTACGGGCTCTGATCTACGCGCGTTTCGGCCCGAACCCGTAAATCCGCCGAAAAAATTCGGTTCCAGTGAGATTTCGGGCTAGCTAACATCGGCATGGACTAAGCATCTGCGAGAGGACAATGCAGACAGAACCTCTTGTATTAACTTCTAAACTAACTCAGAGCTGGACTTCACTGTGTCGTTACTGGAGCGATCAGTACAGGAACTCCCTACTAGTGCCACAACAAAAACTGAAGCTAAAAGAGGAGAAACTGAAACCGTACACCTATTCAGTCAAAGTCTACTGACAGAAGCCTCAGAGCTCCCGCAATTTTCTCAATTAATTAAGCTCTAATGGTCTACTAATGTGTCTTGCTCGAGCACAATTAATTTTCCTACCGAATTGAGTGTCTAATATATTGATTTGTTACGCTACTGTTAATCTCTATTTATGGTTTAGCTATACAAGAATACACTATGGTACACTATGTTGTCACAAAAGAATACACTATGTGAGCAATTTGTGACATGCATCGGAATGACTGATTGGCTCGTCAATTTCATAGCAGTACTTCTTGACAGCACCCTTACGAGCTTGGTATATCATTTGCTTCAATTGTTTCCTTGTCAAATTCTCAAGAACATCATCAGCTTCTTTTCTTTTTTCAGGAGAATCATTAGCTAGTGTATAGATGCTCTGCAAATGAAACAAGCTACATATGGCGCGGATTATACTTAATGTGGACTATGGAACGCATTTTGTATTTCTAGATCTTACCCAAAACGCATGCTTGCACTGGTCTGCAGCTGATTCATGTATTTCCCCGGTTTGCTCCTCAGGCGGGTCAACAATACAATAATCTTCCCATTCAAATGCACGACGCTTGATTTCAACACCATCCTTCCTCTCCTTGATTATGGATGGGTACTCATATTTCAGAAGTGCTATAACTTGACCCGCTATCCTCTTTATCTCCCTTGAAGTATCTACATAAGATTAATATGAACGCGGCTCATATAAAATTTAAACTAGCGAACTGAAAAAAGCATAAAAACCTATGCTAAAACATAGATGCATAGGGAATGTGTTGTGTTCAATTTATAAACTCACACTTACTACACTTATTACACTTATATTTATATACTCTTTAGGCAGCAGAGTTTGGATTAATTCTATAAAATATAGAAAGTTGAAGTTGTAGCTTAACGTGACTATACTCCGACTTCTTCTCAAATGTGCAGAACAACATGGATCCTCATCATTTTTTCACTGATTATTTTTATTTCTTGCAAACAATACACATGTACACAAGTAGCTATTGGTAGAAATAATAATTATGGTACACAGTTTCGTGCGATCAATATAAATAAATAGTTTCAAACATCTTCAACAATATTCTTAAGAGCATGGATCTTTCAAACGGGTAAATATATTTTTAGTTTGTTATTGCATTACCCTAATATTTATATTGCTGAATTTTTTTTTAGCTTTTTTGTGTGTGACCAAGTGGTGAAGCTTGACTGAGATTGTTAAGGGACCTAGAAAACTAATCATGCTTAAACTTTAAGTAAGATATATAAATTTAACATAAATGAATATCTTTAAGGAATTTTTCAGAGTAGGGGGGCCACCGCCCCCCGCCCTAGAAAAGCTTAGCCACTATGAAAAGGGGTCCTTGGTGTACTTTCGCCCTAGGGCCCCCCAAATCTATGTACCAGCCCTGAGCGAATCATTTGCAATTTTTTTTGCCAATTGGAAAGAACTTGGAACGTGGAGATCCCGAGCCTCTCATGTGGCAACAAGATCTCGAACAAAGTGAAGATCAATTTCCATGCTTTGTGCACTCATGGTGGACTAGATTCTGTGTCATGTAGGCATCAAGGTAGTTAGAATCCCGATTCAACTCCTAAAATCCTACAATATGACGATCCTACAAAATCATGTTGATATAAATCCCACCATGAATTCAACCTAGTAGAACTCATGTTGAGTCCTGATTTGAATCTTAGAATCCTACACAATATGGAAAAATCTCGATCCTGTTTATGGACCGATTCTACCAAATGATTAAGTGAGTCTTTCGGTTAGTTGTAGGAAGAAACTATGTCAGCCTACCAAAGACATTATTTAGCTCCCAACCGCCAAATGAGCAGCCGATAGAATCTTTGATCCCCTGCAAAAAAAAAACTTACATCAAAGCTATGTACTCCTCTTACAAACTCTCAATTCATCAGTGCAAAGCATATTCCAAAAAAAAGATGGAGACGGATGTGATTTATCAATTTGTAAAGTTGGCCTCATAAGAAGGACCATCAACGTAGATTGCTGGAGAGCTGAAGGTTGGCCACTTTAGATCACGGCTTGGCAAAGGGACATGCTAATTTCATGGTCTAATATTTTTTTATTTAATAAATTTGCGCATTCATTGTGATGGTATGTACTTTTTGGCTCTGATATATGTTCCATATTTATACATAAAAAAATACATGTACTTTTTATAGAACTAGCACAGTGGCCCTCGCAAATGCGAGAGCATCGTCCTTAATGTATTGAAAAGTTGTAATCCTAAATTTGCAGCTTCAAGAATATCCACATTTCATTGTGGTTATACTCCTTCAAAAAAAACACCACATCCACTCTATAATGTAGGACATAATACAGTTCTATAATCTCTACAAAAGTATATTATTGCATGTGATTATATTATTTCTGTGGGTATATTTACTCTTTTATTTATTGATATTTCATACTTTTCTTACCACCTTTGTTTGAAAACACATGACACCGTATGAAGCTTTTCTTTATTTACAAATTATTTATTTATAATTAGTTAGATCTGCAAGTCACAACACATAATTTTATTATGTTTTACTAACATGTATATTAATTTAAATTAAGTCGCATCTTGATTATGTCCATAACTATAATTCCGAACTAAGAATGAATTAGGACATGCTATATAAATTTGAAACATACGAAACAATACATATTTCAAATGGAATTATTGGATATGAATTTCTTGATTTACATAAATTTTTTGATGTAAATGATAATAATTATTTTTATTTACCAATCACGTTAAACATACTCTTGGAACTTCATCTAGTTAATAACTTCTTTATATTTACACTAGAAAAATACCCGCGCGTTGCAGCGGAACCTTCCATTCATCTCCAACATCTCTCGTGATTTGACCGATCTTTTAATAAAACATGCCCGCTAATAATATTTGCTATTATTTATATATTGGAACCTAAGAGGAAAATTTATGAACATTTATATTTGGTTCTAACTGCATACCTCTGTTCGGTTGAAGGCCACATTGATTGGCTGGACCAGCCCAAGGTGTGTGGGTTCTTCACGTACAAACTATTGGCCTTTAAAAGTCCCAAATCGGCCTCAGCAAGGCCCAGCAGCAACCAGTCAGGCCAAGGCCCAACCGTGGCTGACGCTTGTCGTTGTCCCTGCAGGCTGCACGCACACGTCGCTCGCCCTAGCCCCTAGCGATGCAACCAATTCCCCACGATGTGCCGCCAGGCACACACCGCGGCGCCTCGCTGGCTCCATCTCTCCCTCTCTTCCCACTTCTGTCATGCGAGCGCCGCCTATATTACCGTCGACCTCCAGCCGCCCTCGCGCAGCTCTTTCCCGTGAACCGCACGCTGCCAGCTTCATCCTGGTGGCTCGGCCAAGACCGACCGAGGAGACGCCTCCACCGCGTCCGCAAGACGGCCGTGACCGACTATACGCCTCCGCCGTGTTCGCGGGGTGGACGCGGCGAGGACGGTCTCCGCGAGCCTGGTCAGCGAACGAAAATTGGAAAGAGGTGACACGAACGGTTCATCGTGACTTAGCGATGGCAGGCACCATAATTGTTCTAGCTAAACAGGGGTAAAACCATCTATAAAAGTGTTGGACCGCAAGAAACCTTATTTTCTTTATTATTAGGTATATAGATATAGACTAGGGATGGCACCCGCAGGGTATGGGTGCGGGTGAAGCCACCCCATACCCGTACCCATCTCCTTCAATCTCACCCGTCACCCGTACCCATACCCGTCGACGGGTACAAGTTTTTCCCATACCCGTGACCCGGCAGGGTAAATGGGTACCCGCGGGTAAAAAAACCAATGTTTAAAATACATAATTGTTCCCAAAATACTCATCGACAAAAATATATAACCATAATTTATAATCAGCGGCATATAGTAATCACCTTAGGTTCACAAACTCACAAAATATAGAGGTAATTTGACTATACATAAGGCCACAAATAAGCATTACAATAAAGTCTCAATAATATAAAAGTTCAACCGAAATAAAATTGAGCAATTCGCTAGTAGCAAAACAATGACCATGACACGGTGTTTATTTAATCTTGACACCATGACTTGACGTGAGTCATGTCACCATGCCTCCACTCCACATCTCAAAGGGCCTGATTAGTACTGTACTCGTATCATTACTCTAATGAGGCAGCGGTGCCGCTAAATCCATGCAATGCATGTACGTAGCTGAATAGTTGCACGTATGTGTATTTGGGCCAATAGCATGTGAATTAACTAGCTAGCAAAACTTGAAGCTCAAAGCTATAACCCTGAAGCAGGAGGTGCGGGACGTTGGCCTGGGACTAAGCTCTTACCCGGCGCCCGTAGGCGGAGAGCACCAGACGAGGTCAGGGATGGACTTGGGGCCGGAGTGCCATGCTCCAGGCCATGGTGGCCATCGTCCTACGTCTCGATCGTCGCGATCTGCAACTCCCATATCTCGAGTCTCGACTGGCATCGTCGGCAGCGTTCATGGCGTCGTCGCGTGCAATTCTGCAAGACCAAAGAAAGGATGGTCAGTTTTGGAGGAGGAGGTCAAGCTGAAGGGAGCGGTGGTTCCGAGTGGCTGAAACCTGAACTTGATTACTACAGGCGCCGGCGGCCTCGCGCTGAACCTGGCGGCCGCCTCGCGTTTCTAGGAGAGATGGAGAGGAAAGGGCATTTGGTTGGCACGTGAATGTGATACTGATACGTGAATAGGTTCAGCCTAGAGCCTAGTCTATGCGGTAATCATGGGAGTGGAGGTCAAACAATTACTACCTGAGATCATGGAAGAGTTATTATTGGGATTATTATTTAGCCTTTTTTGGTACGTTAGGATATTAGAATATATTATATAAAACCCCACATGTCAGCATGTTGGGTGGGTACGCGGATACACGGGTATGGGTTCTAACATCCCATACCCATACCCACTCTACCCAATGGGTACTATATTTTTCCATTTATATACCCATGGATAATCTTCTGTCCCATACCCGTACTCCTATTGGGTTTTTACCCGTTGGGTACACGGGTTATGGGTACCCATTGCCATCCCTAATATAGACTAGGAAAAATACCCGTACGTTGCGACGGGAGACAAAGAATCTACAAAACAAGCTAAATCATTTTCTTTTAACTTTACTCCCTAAGAAAAAAAAGGTTGCGAAAGGATATTCATAAGCATGCATGGGGTGGAATGCTGACTTATGAAGCGGTTCTTTTTTCCAGAATTGGCTTGTTTTCTGGTTGCTAATTTTGGCACCACAAGGTCCCCAGAATGGGGAAACCAGCGTGCATGATGGACTCGCGGAACTTTTAATTACAACCAACTCATATAGAGAATAGAGAACTCCTTTAATCCCACAATTCCGTCCCCGTTTAATTAGCTCACACCTCATATACGCACCAAACAGCCCGCAAATTCCCATCCGTTTAATTATCTCATACCTTATAAGCTCACACAATTATGCAACGAATTCCGTCCGTTTAATTAGCACACACCTCATATACGCACCAATCAACCCACAATTCCATCAGTTTAATCATCTCACACCTTATAAGCTCACACAATTAGGCAACGATATCCTCATCAAGTCAAACAACGATGCGGCCAGTTAATGATTTTCCGATCGGCTTGATGATACTTGAGCCAATTTGCCGAACTATATAAACTGGTATGGTTAGGTGCAAGGGGGCAGGGTGGGACTAATCGTAAAGCTTACACGAGGTTTCGACAAATATGTGGTTGCCACTGATTCCTCAGGACGGTCAAAGCAACCAGGCCTCGTTGGCCTTCGATACACCAGGACCGAACGCATATGTGGCCCGGCCCATGGCAACGATGGATTGAACCACTTGCGATGCGTTGCTATGGAGCCTAGGCCAAGGCTGTGTCGTGGACAAGGTCAACCTTGGCGCACGAACACCACGCTGAGAGGGCTGGCTGAGGACACGACGCCATGGACAGGCTGAGGGCTAGCTGAGGGCACGCGCGTGGCTGGCCGGAGGTGCTGGGCTATCCATTTGCAACCAGGTTCACCTCCCGATCCAGACGATGCCAGACGTGCATTGGGAACTGATGGTCATCAATGTCCTACAAGCCTGCACGGAGGAACGCGTAATGGCTGCGCCCCTCGGCGAGGTGGAGGGCAGGACGGAGGCGGCGGTGCGCTGAGGGCTGTCCCAGGTCGCGCGGCGCCCTGGTCCTCGCCTCGCCGGATACGATGGCTGGTATTGGCCGTGGTAGGCGGCGGCGCGTTGGAGCCTGGTTCCGCCTAGATGTTAAGCGGCCGGCATGCGTGCATTGCGTGAAGGAGACAGAGCGACGCGCAGCTGGGAGCCTGAGACCCACCAATCTCCCTGTACGGCAAGTTCTTGTTCCCCAACTGCTGCCCCAAGTCTCCAAGCCTCCCCCAAAATCTCAAAATTGGACACCAAAATTTCTGTATCAAGTGAAGGGAGACTGCATTTTGGAAGCCCCAATCCACCGCCCATCACATTCCCTCAGTTTGATTTTTAGAACGACCACATCAGTTGGGGATTGGGCGTGAGATCCGTGCTCGCCAGCTTCAAGCACGAGCTTGTCTCTGTTGAAGTGTTGATTGATGTGCATGGTCGTCATTTTCATGGCCGCAAAGCTCGGCCCTACTCCAACGTTGGCCACCGCCTCAAGCACCTGCCACACATCCCTTGGCCGCTGCTCCAGCGCAACCCTGACTCCCCCTCGCTCGACCGCCACTTGCTCTGTTCACCTTTGCCGCTTTCCCTACTGGCCGCGAGCCCCTCCAGCTTTGACGGCAGCGCCGGGCGTGCTGGTCCACTTCGCCGGGACATGGATCATGCTCGAGCACCTTCCCCACCTTCCCGAGCAGCACGAGATTCAGCTCGCGGCGACGCGCGCCTGGAGCTCGCATGCCGACGCAGATTTCCCTGCCGCCGCCCGGACCGACGGGCTCCGCCGGCCTAACCAGTATAAACTGAACCGGTACGGTGGTAATTAACTGTAATATGCGATTTGGTGGGAGGGCAAAACGGTCCAAAAAAAGCGTTGGATGAAAATTTTGGCAGAAACCTTAGCTCCTTTATTATTAGGTACTAGGAAAAGTGCCCATGCGTTGCATCAGGAGTAACATTGTCATGTAGTTTAAAAGAGTGAGGAACAAAACTTCCTTTCAAGATAATTTCAATCACACAACCAATTAAGTTTCGGTGGTTTAGTATTTGTTGTGTCGGGTAAAAAATTAAAACAGTAGACATTTCTATATTTGCACTGGGCAACAATTGATGCAAGTATTGACCTACGTGAAAGCAATTAAAAATTGGCCAAATAATCGCCATTATTGGTATACACCATATTTCCCATACTTCGTATGCAAAGATGCTTAAATAGCACTTCAATTGATGCCGGGCTGTATCTCTCTTGTACACGAAATAATAACATAAGCATCAGTTAACTCTCTTGCATAACCAGATCATATTCGTGTCATCAGTTTTAGTAATTTGGAAAGCAGTTCCCACACTACTCTACCACATCTAAGCAAATATATAGCACTAACGCATGTGAACAAATATATAGCAAAAATCTCAACAGCAAAAGAAACGCTGGAGTTGGGCCGGATGTCGGCTGTGCTGAGGAGCCGTCCGTCCAGGACAGCGCGATGCACGCCACACTGCTTGATTCGTGCGTGTCGATGCGCCCCTCCGGCAGACCTGCACTGAGTACTTCTCCTTCCACAATGGCGCGAGGGTCCCGTAGTCAATCGCAACTCGCAAGCGTGAACAGCCCAAGCGGGTTCGGGCCAGAACCCATCTCTGTCCTATATTTGTGATCGCCATTGATAAGTAGCACGCCGTTCTTCTCGCCGGCGACATGCATGCGGTCCCATACCCCGCCCACGGCGCCGAGGTCGGAGGTACTGAGGGACTTCATAGCCACGGCCTCCACGCGCCTGTCCAAAAAGTGGATCGTGTATACGTTGGCATTATTATAGGCGGCGTACGGCCTCTGGATTGCTACGTACGGCCAGGTTTGATCCCATGAGAAGCTTGGCGTTGCATCGGTATTGGAAGCCTCGACCGAGTCGTCACATCAGAAACTGCAGAAGTCTTGCGCGTCGCCGCTGAAGCGATGTAGGTAAGCGGAGGTTCGGCGAAGGTATTGACTACTGACACCATGGTCGATCGAGGTGCAAGCCTATGATCAATAGATCGATCGGCCAAGCCTTTCATGGGTCTTAATTTATAGATGCATTAGGGCGGGTAAAACGACCGGGAATAAGTAGGATATCCGTTTTTTTTCTATGGATGCCATACAGGGAAGAGTCGTGCATACCTAGACATCCGATTTTGTACGAAATTCAATCGATTTTCTTTATCCTTGTATCTGATCTGATTGGTAGTAGTTCGGGACGTACGCAATGTTTTGTTAGGGGACATAATTCTGACTGGGCTGGCCTATCAGGTTGCTCGCGAGGAAGGCCGCGCGTTGACATCTCGCCATGACGTGCTCGGTCCGGAAGACCGGGACATACTTCGATCCAAGAAAAAAGGAGGCAGCGAATCGTTTTCTAACTTAGCGGTGGCATTATCTGTAATTCTGTTTGAAAACAGAGGTAATAAAATCACAATTACAAAATGTATCAAGGAGCAGATAATAATAATATGCCGCTGATTCCCAAGACATCAATGCAACCACCATGTAGAAATCAGAAGATGTTCTTGTGTAAAACTGAGATAGAACAAACAAATATATTTTTAGAATTCAGATGGTTCAATAAATGTTCCAAATAATGTGAACATAATATTTTATATTTTTTAAGAGCTACCCTGCTACCATTATGGCGGTGACGAGAGTGCACAGCGTGGAAGTTATCCTAAAAATTTACAAATAATCCAATGTTCAATTTTGCTCATAGAAGAATTGGAGCCAAATATGCTTTGTCCAATACTTTCAGAAGTATAAATTAACCATGAAATAGCACCAAATAGAAACCTCTATTAGAGAAGCACAAGAAAGTAGTGGTACAACAACAAAAAATATTAATTGGTGGACCGCTTGTAAGACCAATGTTACTTTGTACCACACGTTTATCTTATATATCCTCCCTTATCTCACCTTTCTTCAAAACTGCCGCATATGTTTAGTCTTCTCCAGTATTCTCCATACTCTGTGTAGCATATTGAGAAGTATGAGCAGTTACTATATCGACGATGTCACCGAGCTGTAGTAGAAGTGGAGATTCACATGGTGGCGGCAACCCGAACAGTAGGCACAGAAGAATAGAAACTCTGTTTATCAAAAGCAAACAATGCACTTTGCACTACTGGAATTGACACACGATCCTCATGCAGGCTGGAGCAATATCAGCGACTGGATGTTCTTCGGCACGGAGAGGATGAGGCCCGCACGGTTGCACCGGCGTTACTGCACCTGAACTCAGCTGGCGCACGCGCTCTGTCGGATCGGCAGTGGTTTTTTTAGTCGGGATCCATGGCGGCAGAGAGCTAGCTAGGATCCATGGCTGCGGTGACCTTGGCCGGGATCCATGGTAGCATCTGGCCCAGTATCTATGTTCCGGCATAGACGATGAAGTTGACATAGAAGATTTCGGGGAGACGGGGACGTACAACAATCTTAAATTCCGCCGAGATGCACACCTTATCGAAGTCAAGCTACCCCTGAACAATCAGTGAATTAGCTGCTACTACTATCCACGCACTCGGAAACTGATTGGATCGCCGAACGCCCATCGGTATAGCTTTACCAGGGTGCTTATGGCTCCAAGGCAGATAGCAGTTGCTTGTGCTTGGGGGCGTCATGGTCGTTGACATCGCAGGGAGGCAGAGCAGGTCGCGGCAGGAGGGACTCAAGGGCTGAGTTGCTGATGACGTTGATGGGCGCATCCTGTGGCGACTCTGATGACGCCATGGCGGCCATCGGGGCGGTAACGAGCTGACCTCTGCGGCAAATCCTGATGATGGCAGCCGCCCAGTCGGGAGACGTCGCACGAATTCTCGCCGTGGTATCAGCCAACGACGGTGCGGAGCGATTTGGTGACGGCTTCCGATCGGGGTTATCCTTTTATGTATGCATCGGATATTCGGATGTAACCTAGCTGACCCCGAATTGTGTGTCCCAGACTCTGGATGTTGCACGCAGGCCTAGGTTGAGATTGATGAAGACTCTCCAAACTCTACTGCCGTATCAGCGAAGCCTTTTCTTTATGATAAACGGAAAAAAAAATCGTGTATGATGGACGGACAGTTTTCACTTCCGGGTGGACGGTGGGTAATTTAATCTAACTTTAATTTATGGGTGGCAGGGGTGCGTAATATGTATTTTGGTGGGAGGGTAAAACAGGAAAATTCTGTACGGACGAACAAGAAACCTTATTTTCTTTATTATTAGGTATAGACTAGTAAAAATGCCCGTGCTTTGCAACGGGAGAGAAAAATCAACATCACAAAAATCAATTTTGTGCACACTACTGCAGAGTTTGATTATTTATAAATTCATATTGTATAACATGTAATAAAAAATGGTAATATACTTGGGAGTACGCCGCGGCGGGTGACTGGGTTATCTTTCTTTCCCACCATCTTCATCTGCGGACGTCACGATCTTCCCCTCACCTTTATAAGAGTCTCGCACGGTTTAGGCAACATCTAGGGACTCCCCCTCTTCCTAAAGCCCCTGGTTTTCCCAATCTTCATCTGCGGACAACACCGCCTTCCCCTCACCTTCATACAAGTCTCGCATCTAGGGACTCCCCTCCCAAAGGCAACCGGGTTTGCCCCCCTCTCACAACCTTCATCTGCGGAATGCATTTATGTCCCAATGTGAGTCTCGATGCAGCCCAACATCTCGGGACTCCTCACAATTAATCCCTTTAATTACACCGGCCAACTGTAACATGGAGGTAGCCTCTATCCCAAAGCTTAAGGCTTTTTATAAAAAGTCAAAACAAGTAAAGTTTGACCAAATTTTTATAAGAATATATCAACAAATATAATATTTTGTAGATACCATACGAAAAAATATTTTATTATCTATTTGATGATATTGATTTTGTATTTTGCATGTTAATAATTTTTTGTTAAAACTTAGTTAAACTTGACATAGTTTGACTTTCTAAAAATAATATAAGCCTTAAGATTTGTGATGGAGGTAGTATTAGTGAGGAACTCAAATTCCACTACCAGAAAGCATGTAGGCTTTTATATGTTTGATAAGTAAATATTTAAAATTTTAAAATGGTATCTTTTACCGAAGCTAGTGGCAATTGGTAGGGTTAGAAGATTCGCCATTTTTCGAGAAAAAAAGATAAAACTAATATATTTTTGAAACCTTCTTAATAAAACAATTATATTTGTAAATAAATTGAAGAAGGGGATTTTAAGAGTTTGTGTTTGCCGGTTCGAAGGTTGACCCTCTATAACTTCAGCACTCCATACATTGAAGACGCCATTTAACTGATAAGATTGATACTGCAGCCCAGTTTGTCGCCGTGCCTAAACCAAAGTTTCGAAGGGTTGTGAACTTCACCGACAGCAGTGTCCCAACTCCCAACACAAGGAATGTAGCTAGAGCATTAATCCTTCCCCAGTCATTGACACGACCAACAAATCAACCTCGTGGGCGTCAGCAGCAGCCAACACGCGCATCACCGCTGGCGCTACGCTGCCTACCACGCCAGACGTGTCGTCAGCTTAGGCATGACCGGGTGAGGAGGTGCTGCAGCCGCTGGACTCGAATGCCGGACGCGTCGAGGTCGCCACAGCGTGTCCATGATTGGCTGCGGTTGGATTGGACTGTATGTATTCTTTAACTAAGCCGCCTGCTTCTTCCATCCAATCTCCCTCCTCCACCACTGTAATTTTCCTCTTTTTTCCCCAGATTCGTCAAGATCCTCCATCGTCTTTACACGATCTGGAGGATGATACATCTTGCAGTTCCTCCTTTAACTCATTCCCACCGCAAACATAGATACTATTTAATTCCTTCCTGAACCATCGGATCTTTAGACTAAACAATGGAGCTTCTGCTTGTTACTCCCAGGCGGCACGTCGTCCCTCCTCTCTGCCGCTCTGCGTGCGCAGTCTCAGCGGCCCGCACCACTATGTCCCGGCCGGCGAGCCAGCTCGCCTCCCTCCTCCCCGCTCCTCTCACACGACGGCCTCCCCTCCCTCCCGCTGCTTATTCCCTGTCGCCCGCACTACCTCAGCCCAAAACTCCGAGGGCGATCTGCTCGGCCGCTCCAGCGCCACCCTCGATCTCCACGGTCAAGCCTGGAGCTCCTCCTTGTCGGACCCCAGCCTCTTGCCCATGGGCTTGATTGGAGCCGCGCCGCGCCGAACCTGCTCCGCCCAAAGCCGCGCGCACCCCTGCCGTCATGGTCCGTCGCCCGCGGTGCTGCTGCTATGCTTGCAGACACCGACCACCGCAGGTCCTCTGTTCCCGTTGCCTCTCCCTGTCCTCCTCCACCTCTCCCTCCTGCACGAGCTCGACGGCGGCGGCCGCGAAGAGTCCGCAAGGCGGGGCGTGTCGGAGATCTCGGGGTGGAGCTGGTCGGCCATGGAGGCGGGGCGCTGGAGGGCTAGCGCTTTTGTCTGCAGAGCATGGCGAGGTGGGTCGGGCCTGAGGCGGAAAAAATGCTGAGCTAGCAAGGCGCGTGGTCTGCGTCTGCGTGGCGGACGACGCGATGTACCGGTCTGCCGGCGCGAGCGAGCTCGTTTATGCGACTACAAAGCAAACCGTTTTGTAACATTAGCGGTGGCATTGCGTGTAAATTCAGCTGAAAAGTAAGGGTAGTTGAAAAACGGACGAAAAAATTGGGGAGAAACCTTCCTTCCTTTATTAGTAGGTATAGATATAGATATAGATAGATATACAATATCGCCTCTTATGGTTTTTTAACAGACTGCCAGTTAGAGACTATCTACTGTGTTATTGTTCAAAAAGATAGAAATAATTCATACTTCAATCCAAACTTTTACCACAAAATTCTACACATGAGCGCAATATTTTCCACTATCAGGCAATCAACCATCAAAATATTATATCCTCATTTTTTATTTACTCCGCATTCTAAATTTAGTCACAAGTCAAAGTTTGCAAAGCTTGTCCAAAAATATCGGAATAAATGTCAACATCCATCATACTAAAATCATATAACGTAAAAATGTATTTTATGATTATTTTGTTACCATAGATTTTATATGATAGATGGAACAACAAAGTAAATTCACATAAGCGTAATATTTTCCACTATCAGGCAATCAACCGATCAAAACATTATATCTCCATTCTTTATTTGAGAGTGGATTTGTTGCCACCCGGTGGCACTGCCCCCCGTGTGGCTGCCGTCCGATGACTAGCTGGAGATTCGTTCTGCACTGCTAGCAGACCAACCCGTTGCAGCTAAAACTTAATGAATCACGATGAAAATTGAATTAGAACCTAATTATACGTTCATGTGGCAGAGAACAGCAGAGCCATGCAGCGTAAAACCCGGCGCTGGCTTGTGTAAACTGAGGGAATAAGTGAGCCAAGCGTCTCTCTTAATTTCCAATGCGCGCACAGTGTTATAGTCAGCGTTGCAGCAGCTCTGCATGCATGCATCTTGGTCTGTGCAGCGCGAAGAGCTCCAGCTGCTGGTACTTGATCGAGCATGGTGCTGGCCGCCTGCGAAATTGAAGAACACGAGCACGAAACCACCGCCAGACACGCGGGCGGGCTGCACGTCACCCTTCGCGAGTTCATCGGAGATCTTGTTGTAGCCCTCCGCGTTGCAGAGGCTCTCATCGTCCTCAAGCATGCATGCAGCACGCACAATTGTGGGCGGAGGCCAGAACACACGTCCTGAACGGGAGGGAGGGTGAGCCTTGCTGCTCACCACACGTACACACCCCCGCTGCCACACGCGCTTTCTCGTCGCCGGCGCTGCTAGCTCCGCCTCCGGCCGACGCCACTTGCCTGCGCTCCGCCGCCTGTCATACTCTGCTCCGCCTCCGCCGCGCGGAACCCCCGCCGCCATGCTACACCAGCCGCGCCGCCGCTACACTTCGGCTGACGCCGACCTCCGCTGGTTTGGGAAGAAACCGGGCAGGGCGCCAGGCGGCGCAATAAAAAGACGATGAGGACGGTGGCTGGAAGGTGTATCCGGTCACGCCGTCGCGGCGTTGCGTACTCAATCGGTACTCGCGACCGCGTCAAAGACGAATAGGCAGGCGCAGGCCGCTCGTTTCCCACGAGAGTGCGGCCGGTTTTCCTGAGAGCACACGATCAGGACTGCACGCGAATACGTGATCGCGTATACGCTGGCTCCCTTGCACGTCCGACCGATCGATCCATTCAGTATACATGCAGCCCAGCTAGGTAACAGCCAAGTTGGGTCCATTCGGCCCAATTCTTCTTTTCCCATTTTATTTTTCTTCAGAAACGGACAGAACTTGTACAAAACTGATTGTATGTCTATAGATGCATATATATATATGTGATTTTTTTGCAAAAAATCAAGGTAGAGCAGCTGACATACCTTTCCCAAAGGAGAGCTCCGCCCCTGGGTGGATGAAGTCATCGCCATCTTCCTCGCTGTCGTCCGGGGCCACGGCGGTGATGGCGGGCTCCAGGGTTGGTGCCGCGGGCTCGGGAGGGGGAGAGTCAAAGTAGCGGAGCAACGCTGGCGGAGCGCTGCTGCTCCGCCGGGCCGGGGTGAACCCTCGCTTGCGGCCCGCTGCCCAGCCCCAGCATCTAGGTCGATGATGTGGTGCGCGAGCGTCGGCAGCGGCGCCAAAGGCAGCAGCCGCACGTTCCGAGCAGGGCCACCCCGGCCACTGCGCCGGCGACAATGCAGGCTACATCGCCACCTCCGAGTTGATGCACCATGCTGGATTGGTGGGGAGGGGAAAGCTAGAGAAGGGAAGACATGCTTGATTGATGTAACCTGGTTTTATGACCTACAACCTCATACATGGCTTGTCCATAGATTTCGAGGGCCCTAGGGCGAAATGATACCAAGGACCCCTTTTTATAATGGCTAAGGTTTTCTAGGGCGGGGGGCCATGGCCCCCCTGACTCTGAAAAATTCCTTAAAGATATTTATTTTTGTTAAATTTATATATCTTACTTAAAATTAAAGCATGATTAGTTTTTTAGGCCCCATAACAATATCAGTCAAGCTTCACCACTTGGTCAAACACAAAATATTATTCAGCAAGATAAATATTAGGGTAATACAATAACAAATTAAATAATATTTACGTTTGAAAGATCCATGGTCTTTAGAATATTGGGGAACATGTTTGAAACTATTTGTAACACCCCAAATTTCAAAATAAAGAGAAAGTGAATTCCCTTTTTCCAAAAATGAGAACCAACAAAAACTTTTCTTAAATAGAGTGCTATGCTTAGTGCTCATACATATTACTTGTGCTTTTGCCCTGCTGAGTGTTAGTATGCTTATGTGATAAACCCTAAAACCCTAAAGTGATCAAGTGAAGATCACAAACCAAATAAAATTAAAAGAGAAAGAAATCAAATAAGAAGAACCCTAAACCCTAACCTTTTCAAAAGACATTTTGATCTATTTTGAGAAACCTAAAATAAAGGAAAAGCCATATGTGGGCCTATAGCCTTAATATGTAGATCTTGAACCCTACCTTTTCTTATTTTGCTAAATGGTGGTGAACCACTGCAAAACTTATTAAACTCTAAACCACATCCCTCTTGTCATCAATATTTGAGAAATAAAACAAAAAGGAAAAATCTTATTTAATAAAAAGGCATATATGCCTATGGCTATTTTGTAAAACTTTACCCTAGGCCTCTCTACTTTATTTAGAGGATTGAAAAACCTTCATAAACCTTATCCAGTACTTCTCCAACCCAATCCAAAATGAAACAAAAGATTTTAAAAAGAAAGTAATAATGCCATAGAGGCATATGAGAGCAAAATATCAAACTTGTGAAATTAAGAATCTTGACCCTAAGACTTATAGTGAATGGTTGGATCACTCCTATATACCATTTCAAAACTCAACAATATCAATTGGGTCAAGCCTAGTCAAATTAAAAATCAAATGCAACATATGCATAGAGGCATATGTGGCACATAGCCATAATACTCAAATCTTGCCCTATGACTTTAAACCTTACCCAAAAGATGTGAAACCATCTCTCAACATAATATAACACTAAATTGACCCTAACCCATGCCCAAGTAAAACAATGGGAACAACTTACAAGTTAAATGAAATTTGACACATCACCTCTTATGTGTTATGGCCAATTTTACAAATCTTTGAACAAGACCCTTTGAAATAGTTTCAATGGTTTGGAAATGTTTCTAAACTAATCAGAATCACATTAGAGTCAAGAAAGGTCAAATCAAATGGAGAGAAATCAAATAGTGAGAAAATTCCATTTTTCACTCACATACCCATAGGACCAATTTATCAAACCTTGACCTATTTACCAACCTTGTCTCAAAATGGTTTGAACCTTTCACCTAACTCAATCCAACATCAAATAAACCTCACTCTTGTCACATTAAAGCAAAGAGGAACAAAAGAATAAATAGGGAGAAAATCACAAAACCTTCCCATATGGCTTATGCCATTTTTATAAATTTTGACCCTAGACCATTTTGGCCTTCACCATTAGTTGTATAATGTTACTAAACACTTATTACAACTATTGGAATCCAAGAAACACAATTCAAATATTTTTCAAACTCATTTAGGGATCACATGTGATAATGGTCAAATCTGCCATTCATATTCTGGTCACTACTTTGAGCCTCTCTATTTCAAGTTTTTCAAACTAAACTTTCCCAACTCTTTGCATGTCATCCAAGAGCACATCAAGGTGAACAACTTTGGTAAAGACCACCATGCCAAATTCATCTCTGATCAATAACTAGGCTCATGCAAAGTTGAGACTTTTTATTATGATCAACAACCTCACCTTGTCACTTTTTGCTATATCTTGATTTTCTAAATTCCACCACCACCTCTCTTTGCCTCTGGTCACTTAGAACCAAACCAAATACACCCTTTTCAAATTGGTCAACCCTTTGAATTAAATCAAATTTGGACAAATTTGAGGAATTTCAATTATGGAACTATACCGACACTATTTGAAATAGTGTTTGCCTAACCCTAAACCCTTCACACTTGGTGCCTACATGTCCCCTGGTCCCCTCCACTTCATCCTTGCACAGCACCTCTAGGAGGAGAGCTGGCCATGGCCACCCTCTAGCCATGCCGGCCATGCCGTGCTCCCTCTCTTCTCCTTCATCCCCAGCTCGGCTCACCTTGTCCCCTGGCTCCACCTCACCTCCCTAGACCTCCCTAGCCATGCCCCTGTCGAGGTGAACCACGACAGCGGCCGAACTTCACGCGCCCAGCTCAGCCCAGGACCATGCCGAGGGCGTCATGCGCGCGCCCGTGGACATGCCCTGGCCACGTGCGACGCCGACGAACGCCGCCTCCCCTGGACCCCCATGCTGCACGTTGAGCCTCACCGCCGCACCCTGAACCCGCCTGACACGGTCCCGTGTCCTCGCGCCGCCTGCCGCCGTCGACACCATCGCTGCTTTCCCGCGGACGCCGCCGCAGACCTGGACGCAATGCGCGCCAACCAGACCGTCCCCCACCTAGCTAGCAAGCGCCCTAGCACCGCCTCGACCTCCCCTACATAGCGCCTACCTCGCCGACCCGATTCCTTCGCTGGAGCCGCCGCGATGTGGTCACCCTCGCCGCACCCTACACGGCCACCTCGCCATTATAAATAGAGCCATCCCCGCGCCTTCACCTCCACACCAAACCTGCTCGCCTCCTTCTCCTCGATCTCCTCGACCCCTTTCCCCTCTCCAATCTCCACCGGAGCTCGCTAATTGCTCCGTCGATCGCCGGAGCCCGACGCAGAAGCCGCCGTCGATTGAAGCCTCCCCGAGCGACGCCGCTGCTACCAGGAGGTTCCTCGTCATCAACAACGTCGACCTGCATCAACGCCGCCGCTCGCCGGAGCCCCAGCTCGCCGTCGACCCCCGTGCCTCGCCGCGCCAGCAAGCCCTCCCCTCGACGGAGACGACGCGCCTCGACCGCACGATCTCCCCCTAATCCTACGGCCCGCACCCTCCCGTACCGATTCGGGTGAGTAAACCCACTGACAGGTGGACCTCCCCCTGTCAACTGGCCCGCTGCGCGCTGGACGCACTGTTGGGCCGGCCCAACTCTGCTCCCTGGCATTTTAAATCTTTAGGCCCAGTTTCATTTCCCGTCGGCCCGGTTATTCAAATCCAGTTTAATAAATTGCAAATGAATTTGAATACTGAACCCCACTTTGAAATTCAATAGTTTCAAATCTACTGAACCAAAATTGAGGAATTTTATATTTTTGGAAAGCTAGTGAAATTATCTATCAAATGCCACTGGCTCCATCTCAAAATTATTTGTAGAATTAATCTGACAAAAATAACAAGTCAGGGACTTTTGCACATTAAAAAAATTCTTAAAAATCAACCAAAATAGATATGAAGTCAATTCCAACTCCAATAACTCACATTTGACTTACACTAATTGTTTATGCAATAAAATGGTGTGGTCACCTTGCATGATCATGCCCTAGTTTAAGTAGTGGATAAAATGGCTAGTTTAACTAGTTGATATTGCCCAAAACTATTAAGTAATTCATATGAAGTCTTATACTTCATTTAAATCTTGTCTCAAATGAATTCATGTGGTGTTTGGACCCCTGGCCAAACTCACTTATATGAATTACTTAGATATTTAAATCATATGTAGTGTTATTAAATGGTATGAGGTACTCTACCTCATTTAAATCAATTTCTCAAAATGATGATGATGAATGGTTGACTTGGGTCAACATGATTTCATGTATGATTGTTTGAGAAATTAAATCTTGAGAAGATTTCAATGAGAGAGAAGTATTTCTCAAGAACCATCTGGAAATTATCATTTACATATGTAAGGAGAGGAAATTATTTTCCTCAAGCAACCCAACCAATGCACCCCAATTGTAGTATTGGTGTGAATAGAATAAATGGGTGTGAGTACAAGTAATGTTAGAATAGCCAATGAATTGCTGGCATTGTTAAATCACCTCAATGGTAGTGTTAACCTAGTTACAACTATGATTAAATCGTATGAGAGGTTTCCCTCTCATTTAAATCTTGGTCTCAAGTATTTCAACATGAGGTATGGACCATGATCTATATAACCTCATATTGAGTTATTTGGTGACATTAAATCACTACTCTGTTAGTATTAAATTGTATGAGGTATGGAACCTCATTTAAATCATTTTCTCACAAGGAGGAATATGAAGAGGTTGACTTTGGTCAACCTAGGTCATCTTTTATTCATGAGAGAAATTAAATCTTAATAAGATAATGAGAGGAAATTATTTTCTCTTAAGAGGAACACATCCAACCATTTAAGAGTAGTGGGTGATGCAAGTTAAGTTGTGTAAAGCTTGTGTGTGCTTAGTTTAGTATGTAAGTTTGGTATGATGATTGGTACCCCGTATTCGTATTTTAGACGCTAGTACCAAGGAGTATCCGGAAGAGGAGGACTTCTACAACAAGGAAGGAGAAGAAAACCTGGACCCTCACTTCAACCAAGGCAAGCTAAAATACTATGCAAGCCAATACCAATGCAAGCTATTATCAATGATATAATTTGCAAAGCCCCTTGGGGCAAGGCACCATGATTCTTATCTTTTCCTATACGAACCCCTCCCAAGTTTTTACTTTACAAGTTTTTACTTGTTTTCAAAATGAGTTACTTTTATAGTTAACTTTGGTCAAAATAAAGAAGTTTACTAGAGTAGTCAAGTTAGCCAGCTATTACCAATGCAAGCTAGACCTTTGCAAGTTGAACCCAATGCAAGATAATAATCTTGCAACTTGCAAAGCTCACTATGCACAAGGCATTACCTTATTTACCTTATGATTATGATCCTATTTTTCCGCTTTACCTTACAAGCTTTATTTACTTTTGTTTTATCAAAGTACCTTTTGATTCATGATTCACTTGGTGAGTATTGGATTAGTACAAGAGTATCAAACTTAGCCTAGAAGCAAGCAAAATACTTAGCACCCCTCATACATAGATGCTAGTGCTAAACTTGGAAGTGACTACTCCATTTGGGAACTTGGGAATTGAAATGACTTTGAAAACCTTGGAATGATGAGTCATTCTATTGAAAGATTTTTGAAGGTGAATATGACTGGTGAATGACTTGGGGAATTTTACAAAAAACACTGATGGTTGGGTTCGGATGCGATACCATTCCAATTTTACCTGTACCCCCACAATACCTGAATCTGGGTAGGGCTTAACTGGAAGTTTGTGTGTCTTAGTATGGGTTCCCTCTAAACAAGCGTCATCGGGGTTATGCCGAAAGCTGCCTCTACAACAAACAACTAAGATGATATGATATGATGCGAAATGAGGTGAATGTCCGGCCCAAGCCCTGTGCGGTTCCCAGTGCCGACTGTCTGTCTTCACTGGGAGGCCAAGCTCATGGGAGAGGTGCCTATACTAGGGTATGTAAATGAAAGGTTATGATTGGTAGTTCGCGAACTGCGTACGATAAATCAGGGCCAGTTACCCCTGACGAGCTATTGCAATTGTTGTGGCACAAGTGTACAACCTCTGCAGAGTTAAACCTATTCGAATAGCCGCGTCCTCGGTTATGGACAGTTGGGAAGGCCATACTGTTCCGTCATCAGAACTTTTCTCAAAAACTATAAATGGTGAATGGTGACTTATGAATTTGATTTTGAAAGGTGATTCTGACTTTGGATCACAACGGAGTTGTGGGAATGACACTAATGTTCCCACTTGAGTTAGTTAGCACAAAAAGAGTTGTTTACAAAAATGTTTGTGAACTAAAATTGGCTTTATGCAAAATAAACTAGAGCTTAGCACCTCTTACTAGAATTGTTAGCACTTACTTAGTATTAGTTTGCGAGTACTTTAAAGTACTCACGGCTGTGTCCCCGGCTATTCAAATGGCCGGACCGTGAAGCGAAACAGCAGTATGAAGAAGACGACCAGCAGGACGCCCACGACAACTAGGGAGCCTTCTGACGTCAGACGTTGGCCTGTGGACTAGCGAGTCCCTTCTACTTTACGCTTCCGCTATGAAACTATGAACTTTGTGTATGGTTGATCAATAGATCAACTCTTTGTGTAATATCGGATCATGTGATCTCTATTTGTAAGACGACTATGGTATGTAATGAATGATGACTTATGATAGTCAACTGTTATGTCTCGCAACAACAATATTCCTGGGATTGCGATGTATGGCATAACAGGCATCTGGACTTAAAAATCCGGGTGTCGACAAGTTGGTATCAGAGCCATTGTTTGACCTTAGGTGACCCTAGTTAGAATGGACGTCTGAAAAACTTAGTTTCAAAAACCAATGAAGTGAATATTTGTGAAAACTTGTTCTTACCCTTATCCTTGAAATCCTTTTTCAAAAAGATGAGAAATCTATACTCTACTTTCTTTGCAAACTTACATAAAATTTTGCGCACTTGACTACTTCTCTAATTTACTCCTCCTCTTTGCTCACAGATGGCGTACCAATGGGAATCCTATCAGCTTGGTTCCGGAGACGACCTAAAGTTCGAAAAGGAGTTGAAGCAACTAGTGGACTATGTAGGACACCCGTACCCCAAATTCTTCGGAATACCCCTCAAAGCTCAGTCAGGAGAACCACCTCAGTGGGACGTTTCTACTGATCTACGAAGGAAGCTTGATGCCCCGGTATGGGAAACCATCTGGTTTTCTGTAATGGGAAACACTTGGAAGGAAGGACTAGTCAAAGCTATGCAAGAAGCAATTTCCCGTCTGTGTGGACAAAATGAGGACAAGATCAAGAACACTCGTTTCATCTACTACCCAAGACATGACTCCATGGGAAGACCGATGCCCATGCCCCCACCACAACCAAAGATGAACCCCTATGAAGCACCTCAGGACTTCAGGCAGTACAAAACCCGCAGGGATTTGGACAACGCCCTCGCCTCTCGCCAAGCACCTCACCCGTGAAGAAAAAGAATCCACCTGGAAAAGTAGTATCACCCCAGCACTTAAGTAGGTGTGAGTGGTATCAGGATCCCCTTGTATCGTAGAGCGAATGAATGGTTCTTCAAACCAACGGTGTGTTAGAATTGTAATGTGTGATGTTTGGTATGAATGAAAAAGTGTTGCTGGTTTTTACCCCCTCAACACTACTCAAGTTTTCAAGTTCTGAACTTTTGAACTTTAACTCAAAACAAACCATAGAAATTTCCCTCTTATCTTATGATCTACCCATTGTTCAGATGGCCCCTCCTACCCGCAACAACTCCCGGGCCCAGGCCAATCAGAGGCACATTGAGCACGCCAAGATGACTGACACCATCAACATCCTTGCAATGGAGCGCAAGGCACTTCGCCATCAACACGCCAAGAAGGACTACCTCATTGCTCGCCTCCGCGTGAAGATAGCCTCACTGGAGCAACTCATCCCAATACCCCACCATGCTCCCAGAGGCAAGTCCAATGTGACTTGCTATGAATGCGGTGTTACTGGTCACTACTCTAACAAGTGCTTGGTGAAAGCCGCCAACAATGCCCCAAGGACTGGAAGCAATGCTGTACCCATTACACAAAAAGACAAGTCAACGGTAACCTGCTATGAATGTGGAACTGTGGGTCATTACTCCAATGAATGCCCCCAGAAGCTTGCCAAGATTGCCGCCAACCCTGCTGCATCTGCTCAGCAACAGCGCCGTATCGCAACTAGAAGAAAGTTTTCTCCAAACTACCCGAACAACCGCAACGGTCGCTACTACAACATGAAGACCACCGAGGCGCAAGAAGCACCTCAGAACAGGCCAAGTATGTTTCCTGCTAAATCATAGCACCCAATCTCTCTTAGGAACCTAACTCTTCTTAAAATCTTGGGACGAGATTTGTTTAAGGGGGAAGGGTTTGTAACACCCCAAATTTCAAAATAAAGAGAAAGTGAATTCCCTTTTTCCAAAAATGAGAACCAACAAAAACTTTTCTTAAATAGAGTGCTATGCTTAGTGCTCATACATATTACTTGTGCTTTTGCCCTGCTGAGTGTTAGTATGCTTATGTGATAAACCCTAAAACCCTAAAGTGATCAAGTGAAGATCACAAACCAAATAAAATTAAAAGAGAAAGAAATCAAATAAGAAGAACCCTAAACCCTAACCTTTTCAAAAGACATTTTGATCTATTTTGAGAAACCTAAAATAAAGGAAAAGCCATATGTGGGCCTATAGCCTTAATATGTAGATCTTGAACCCTACCTTTTCTTATTTTGCTAAATGGTGGTGAACCACTGCAAAACTTATTAAACTCTAAACCACATCCCTCTTGTCATCAATATTTGAGAAATAAAACAAAAAGGAAAAATCTTATTTAATAAAAAGGCATATATGCCTATGGCTATTTTGTAAAACTTTACCCTAGGCCTCTCTACTTTATTTAGAGGATTGGAAAACCTTCATAAACCTTATCCAAGTACTTCTCCAACCCAATCCAAAATGAAACAAAAGATTTTAAAAAGAAAGTAATAATGCCATAGAGGCATATGAGAGCAAAATATCAAACTTGTGAAATTAAGAATCTTGACCCTAAGACTTATAGTGAATGGTTGGATCACTCCTATATACCATTTCAAAACTCAACAATATCAATTGGGTCAAGCCTAGTCAAATTAAAAATCAAATGCAACATATGCATAGAGGCATATGTGGCACATAGCCATAATACTCAAATCTTGCCCTATGACTTTAAACCTTACCCAAATGATGTGAAACCATCTCTCAACATAATATAACATTAAATTGACCCTAACCCATGCCCAAGTAAAACAATGGGAACAACTTACAAGTTAAATGAAATTTGACACATCACCTCTTATGTGTTATGGCCAATTTTACAAATCTTTGAACAAGACCCTTTGAAATAGTTTCAATGGTTTGGAAATGTTTCTAAACTAATCAGAATCACATTAGAGTCAAGAAAGGTCAAATCAAATGGAGAGAAATCAAATAGTGAGAAAATTCCATTTTTCACTCACATACCCATAGGACCAATTTATCAAACCTTGACCTATTTACCAACCTTGTCTCAAAATGGTTTGAACCTTTCACCTAACTCAATCCAACATCAAATAAACCTCACTCTTGTCACATTAAAGCAAAGAGGAACAAAAGAATAAATAGGGAGAAAATCACAAAACCTTCCCATATGGCTTATGCCATTTTTATAAATTTTGACCCTAGACCATTTTGGCCTTCACCATTAGTTGTATAATGTTACTAAACACTTATTACAACTATTGGAATCCAAGAAACACAATTCAAATATTTTTCAAACTCATTTAGGGATCACATGTGATAATGGTCAAATCTGCCATTCATATTCTGGTCACTACTTTGAGCCTCTCTATTTCAAGTTTTTCAAACTAAACTTTCCCAACTCTTTGCATGTCATCCAAGAGCACATCAAGGTGAACAACTTTGGTAAAGACCACCATGCCAAATTCATCTCTGATCAATAACTAGGCTCATGCAAAGTTGAGACTTTTTATTATGATCAACAACCTCACCTTGTCACTTTTTGCTATATCTTGATTTTCTAAATTCCACCACCACCTCTCTTTGCCTCTGGTCACTTAGAACCAAACCAAATACACCCTTTTCAAATTGGTCAACCCTTTGAATTAAATCAAATTTGGACAAATTTGAGGAATTTCAATTATGGAACTATACCGACACTATTTGAAATAGTGTTTGCCTAACCCTAAACCCTTCACACTTGGTGCCTACATGTCCCCTGGTCCCCTCCACTTCATCCTTGCACAGCACCTCTAGGAGGAGAGCTGGCCATGGCCACCCTCTAGCCATGCCGGCCATGCCATGCTCCCTCTCTTCTCCTTCATCCCCAGCTCGGCTCACCTTGTCCCCTGGCTCCATCTCACCTCCCTAGACCTCCCTAGCCATGCCCCTGTCGAGGTGAACCACGACAGCGGCCGAACTTCACGCGCCCAGCTCAGCCCAGGACCATGCCGAGGGCGTCGTGCGCGCGCCCGTGGACATGCCCTGGCCACGTGCGACGCCGACGAACGCCGCCTCCCCTGGACCCCCATGCTGCACGTTGAGCCTCACCGCCGCACCCTGAACCCGCCTGACACGGTCCCGTGTCCTCGCGCCGCCTGCCGCCGTCGACACCGTCGCCGCTTTCCCGCGGACGCCGCCGCAGACCTGGACGCAATGCGCGCCAACCAGACCGTCCCCCACCTAGCTAGCAAGCGCCCTAGCACCGCCTCGACCTCCCCTACATAGCGCCTACCTCGCCGACCCGATTCCTTCGCCGGAGCCGCCGCGATGTGGTCACCCTCGCCGCACCCCACACGGCCACCTCGCCATTATAAATAGAGCCATCCCCGCGCCTTCACCTCCACACCAAACCTGCTCGCCTCCTTCTCCTCGATCTCCTCGACCCCTTTCCCCTCTCCAATCTCCACCGGAGCTCGCCAATTGCTCCGTCGATCGCCGGAGCTCGACGCAGAAGCCGCCGTCGATTGAAGCCTCCCCGAGCGACGCCGCTGCTACCAGGAGGTTCCTCGTCATCAACAACGTCGACCTGCATCAACACCGCCGCTCGCCGGAGCCCCAGCTCGCCGTCGACCCCCGTGCCTCGCCGCGCCAGCAAGCCCTCCCCTCGACGGAGACGACGCGCCTCGACCGCACGATCTCCCCCTAATCCTACGGCCCGCACCCTCCCGTACCGATTCGGGTGAGTAAACCCACTGACAGGTGGACCTCCCCCTGTCAGCTGGCCCGCTGCGCGCTGGATGCACTGTTGGGCCGGCCCAACTCTGCTCCCTGGCATTTTAAATCTTTAGGCCCAGTTTCATTTCCCGCCGGCCCGGTTATTCAAATCCAGTTTAATAAATTGCAAATGAATTTGAATACTGAACCCCACTTTGAAATTCAATAATTTCAAATCTACTAAACCAAAATTGAGGAATTTTATATTTTTGGAAAGCTAGTGAAATTATCTATCAAATGCCACTGGCCCCATCTCAAAATTATTTGTAGAATTAATCTGACAAAAATAACAATTCAGGGACTTTTGCACATTCAAATAATTCTTAAAAATCAACCAAAATAGATATGAAGTCAATTCCAACTCCAATAACTCACATTTGACTTACCCTAATTGTTTATGCAATAAAATGGTGTGGTCACCTTGCATGATCATGCCCTAGTTTAAGTAGTGGATAAAATGGCTAGTTTAACTAGTTGATATTGCCCAAAACTATTAAGTAATTCATATGAAGTCTTATACTTCATTTAAATCTTGTCTCAAATGAATTCATGTGGTGTTTGGACCCCTGGCCAAACTCACTTATATGAATTACTTAGAGATTTAAATCATATGTAGTGTTATTAAATGGTATGAGGTACTCTACCTCATTTAAATCAATTTCTCAAAATGATGATGATGAATGGTTGACTTGGGTCAACATGATTTCATGTATGATTGTTTGAGAAATTAAATCTTGAGAAGATTTCAATGAGAGAGAAGTATTTCTCAAGAACCATCTGGAAATTATCATTTACATATGTAAGGAGAGGAAATTATTTTCCTCAAGCAACCCAACCAATGCACCCCAATTGTAGTATTGGTGTGAATAGAATAAATGGGTGTGAGTGCAAGTAATGTTAGAATAGCCAATGAATTGCTGGCATTGTTAAATCACCTCAATGGTAGTGTTAACCTAGTTACAACTATGATTAAATCGTATGAGAGGTTTCCCTCTCATTTAAATCTTGGTCTCAAGTATTTCAACATGAGGTATGGACCATGATCTATATAACCTCATATTGAGTTATTTGGTGACATTAAATCACTACTCTGTTAGTATTAAATTGTATGAGGTATGGAACCTCATTTAAATCATTTTCTCACAAGGAGGAATATGAAGAAGTTGACTTTGGTCAACCTAGGTCATCTTTTATTCATGAGAGAAATTAAATCTTAATAAGATAATGAGAGGAAATTATTTTCTCTTAAGAGGAACACATCCAACCATTTAAGAGTAGTGGGTGATGCAAGTTAAGTTGTGTAAAGCTTGTGTGTGCTTAGTTTAGTATGTAAGTTTGGTATGATGATTGGTACCCCGTATTCGTATTTTAGACGCTAGTACCAAGGAGTATCCGGAAGAGGAGGACTTCTACAACAAGGAAGGAGAAGAAAACCTGGACCCTCACTTCAACCAAGGCAAGCTAAAATACTATGCAAGCCAATACCAATGCAAGCTATTATCAATGATATAATTTGCAAAGCCCCTTGGGGCAAGGCACCATGATTCTTATCTTTTCCTATACGAACCCCTCCCAAGTTTTTACTTTACAAGTTTTTACTTGTTTTCAAAATGAGTTACTTTTATAGTTAACTTTGGTCAAAATAAAGAAGTTTACTAGAGTAGTCAAGTTAGCCAGCTATTACCAATGCAAGCTAGACCTTTGCAAGTTGACCCCAATGCAAGATAATAATCTTGCAACTTGCAAAGCTCACTATGCACAAGGCATTACCTTATTTACCTTATGATTATGATCCTATTTTTCCGCTTTACCTTAGAAGCTTTATTTACTTTTGTTTTATCAAAGTACCTTTTGATTCATGATTCACTTGGTGAGTATTGGATTAGTACAAGAGTATCAAACTTAGCCTAGAAGCAAGCAAAATACTTAGCACCCCTCATACATAGATGCTAGTGCTAAACTTGGAAGTGACTACTCCATTTGGGAACTTGGGAATTGAAATGACTTTGAAAACCTTGGAATGATGAGTCATTCTATTGAAAGATTTTTGAAGGTGAATATGACTGGTGAATGACTTGGGGAATTTTACAAAAAACACTGATGGTTGGGTTCGGATGCGATACCATTCCAATTTTACCTGTACCCCCACAATACCTGAATCTGGGTAGGGCTTAACTGGAAGTTTGTGTGTCTTAGTATGGGTTCCCTCTAAACAAGCGTCATCGGGGTTATGCCGAAAGCTGCCTCTACAACAAACAACTAAGATGATATGATATGATGCGAAATGAGGTGAATGTCCGGCCCAAGCCCTGTGCAGTTCCCAGGCTGACTGTCTGTCTTCACTGGGAGGCCAAGCTCATGGGGAGAGGTGCCTATACTAGGGTATGTAAATGAAAGGTTATGATTGGTAGTTCGCGTACTGCGTACGATAAATCAGGGCCAGTTACCCCTGACGAGCTATTGCAATTGTTGTGGCACAAGTGTACAACCTCTGCAGAGTTAAACCTATTCGAATAGCCGCGTCCTCGGTTATGGACAGTTGGGAAAATACTGTTCCGTCATCAGAACTTTTCTCAAAAACTATAAATGGTGAATGGTGACTTATGAATTTGATTTTGAAAGGTGATTCTGACTTTGGATCACAACGGAGTTGTGGGAATGACACTAATGTTCCCACTTGAGTTAGTTAGCACGAAAGAGTTGTTTACAAAAATGTTTGTGAACTAAAATTGGCTTTATGCAAAATAAACTAGAGCTTAGCACCTCTTACTAGAATTGTTAGCACTTACTTAGTATTAGTTTGCGAGTACTTTAAAGTACTCACGGCTGTGTCCCTGGCTATTCAAATGGCCAGACTGTGAAGCAGAACAGCAGTATGAAGAAGACGACCAGCAGGATGCCCACGACAACTAGGGAGCCTTCTGACGTCAGACGTTGGCCTGTGGACTAGCGAGTCCCTTCTACTTTACGCTTCCGCTATGAAACTATGAACTTTGTGTATGGTTGATCAATAGATCAACTCTTTGTGTAATATCGGATCATGTGATCTCTATTTGTAAGACGACTATGGTATGTAATGAATGATGACTTATGATAGTCAACTGTTATGTCTCGCAACAACAATATTCCTGGGATTGTGATGTATGGCATAACAGGCATCTGGACTTAAAAATTCGGGTGTCGACACTATTTATATATATTGATCGCACGAACTATATATCATGATTATTATTTCTACCAATAGCTACTTGTGTACAAGTGTATTGTTTGCGAGAAATAGAAATAATCATAGAAAAAGTTATGAGGGTCCGTGTTGTTCTGCACATTTGAGAAGGAGTCAGAGTATTGGCACGTTAAGCTACAACTTCAACCTTCTATATTTTCTAGAATTATTCCAAACTCTACTTCCTAAAGAGTATAAATATAAGTGTAGTAAGTGTATAAACAAATCTTGGATTAGGGCCCTAACTGTTGAGAGCCCGGGACGAGCGCCCCTCTACCCCTCCCTGACCTCATACTATAGAGGAATACCCTAGCTTGTTCAATCTAACCTTTTCCTAAAGTTTCGAGATATCCGATCAAGAACCTCCCATTGCAAATAAGGAATTTGAACACGGTTTATGTCGTCTCCAACAATCCCTCAACTATTCTTTACTCTAAGTTGCAGCCCTACGATCCCATATGGGAGAATTAACATACCGTCGATGCATATACATTGCCATCGTAGAACCACAATAAAGTATAAGAAAAGAAAAATCATATTGTGCCCTCATGAACATGAAGAACTACTCACAATGAAAAATCGTGGAAATGGATAGTGCAATATGAATTAAAACACAATATGAAAGTATAACTTCACTAGGAAATAATAATACTATTACATGTACAAGCATGCACATGGCACTAGAATGTATTTCGGTGCTCACGTCTAAGCAAACTATCAGGGGAATCATGTTCATTTCGAGATGGATACTGTGATGGTGATGAAGATGGCAAAGATAGTAAATATGATTATGATGATACTCCGGTCCTATGCCAAGGAGGAGTTGGTGCCGACGACGGCAGCGGGCGTGGGACAACATAGTCTACCCTGTCCCGGAGAAGGAGAAGACTTTTGCCTCCGCCACGCCTCTGAATATTTAAAAAAAAAAGTAGGTGTAGGATGATTTTCCAAAGCGGGGGAATAAGAACAAAAAATAAAGATCTGAGGCGACCCTCGAGGTTCCAAGGGCCATCCATGGTGGGGATAGCCTTGTGGACGCACCATGGGCCCTCTGTGGAGCCTCCTAGCTCATCAGGTGGGACTCAGGTGCATGTGGTATTCTTCTTGATGAAAAAACTCATCTAACATTTTTCCTTGACTTCTTTGAATTCCCAAAGGTTCCGGAAATAGCGAAATACTAAAAGGAAGTTTTTTGCCTCCCTAAATTAAATACGAAAAAAAAATCTTGAAAGTACATTAAAACATTTAAAAACATGTAAATATTGCATAATTGTATTAAGTCACAATATGAACTTAAGTAAAATCATCTAATAATGATGATATAAATGCACGCATTAACTCCCCTAATCATAAACCTAACTCATCAAACATTTTTCCTTGACTTATTTGAATTCCAGAATTTTCCGGAAATAGCGAAATACTGAAAGGCAGTTTTTTGCCTCCTTGAATTAAATTTGAAAAAAAGTCTTGAAAGTACATTAAAACAACTAAAAACATTTAAATCATAACATAAACTTAAGTAAAATCATCTAATTATGATGTTATAAATGCACACATGAACCCCACTAATCTTAAGCCGAGTATCACCTTTGATTAAATAAAGCTCGTGAATCCCGAGACGGTTCTAGTGAGCCTTGCGATATGCACAAGTAATATTCTTGTGCATCCTACTTGGCTCGTTGACACCGTGTCTAGGGTTTGTATTCAAATGTATGTATGATACCTTACTTGATGTTAATTTTAAATCTTGTTCATATTCATTTTGGTATTTCTATTTCCATGGGCGATGATTACAATTCTTAGGTACTATAGCTGATCCTAGGGTGGTGTGAGTGAGCATTGTGATATGCATAAATACAAATATTGTGCATTGCACTTGGCTCGCTCACCCCGTCCCATAGATTTTTGTGTCCAATGGAAGTATGAGGCCTTACTTGATGTTTATTTTAAATATTATGCATATTCATTTTAGGACACCACAATGGTGCTACTTGTGATATGCACAAATAGATATTTTATGACTTTGATCTAATTGTTAACATAACTGACCATGTAACAAATAAATTTTGTGAATATGTGGGCAAACTATGACCAAGTTAGGTGTGAGCCTAAGAAGTTTGTCATAGTGTTCACGGATGATCTTGAAACCACGACGGTAAGTTTTAGTCAACAAGTTGTGCCTCTAGGTTTTTCATATATAGTTGCATACACTTATGACTTTGATCTAATTGTTGTTTCTCTCATATAATTGTGTCTAGGTTATCCCTGTAGCGCAAGACGTGACTTCATGGAGGATATACATAGAAATATTAATCAACTAGGACAGTTTGAAGTCACCCTCCAACAGTACACATGCACATACAAGAGATGACATTCTTTGTTCAAGTCACCAATGAGACAAACTGAACATATTTCCATGGGGCTCGTTGGATAGAGATGAAAGAGCGCTACAAGATGGAGCATAGGTAGGAAGTGTCATTTCTTTTTGGATGGTGTATTCGGACAGATCTACTTTTACAAGAAAGACCGCACCAACTCCTATTTGATGGTTAGTTCCACGGCCCAAGATATGTTGATAGTCTTATTGTTCATTACCCACCAGCGGAGCTAGAGGCGGAGGAGGTGGAGCCAGGCGTGTGGTAGCAGTGTAGGTCTTGTCCATTACAAAGTGTAGTAGGCACTATAATAATTTGGTCACTTGGCTAATTGTAGTGTAATAGTTTGGACACTTGGCTAGTAGGCACTGTAATGATTTGGTCACTGTAACATTCTAGGATTCCAGACGTTTGCGGGGTAGAATTAAAAAAGGGATGTGCATTGCATCGCAAAACTGGGGAAATTTCACGCTTAATTGCATCAAAACTTAAGAGGGAACAAGTTTCTCTCTCGACACCATCTAGGGTTAGGGTTTCGAGAGTGCGATAAACTAGGACATGATCTCTTTTGAATTAGGGTTTTAGAAGAGGGGAACCATTTGAATTCAACATATACAATTGAGTGTTAGCATTTGCAACAAGTTTGAATTGAGTTTCAAACTTAAACATTACTTGATATAAAAGACCATGTATAATTCAAACAAATAATATTATATATAAATAATTCAAACAATAAAAGAAAAGATAAAAGTTACAATTAGCTCAATAGAGAAACTTTGAGCTTTATTGATGATCACACAAGATACATTGTCATTTACAATATCCAAACAAATATACATATTACATAATCCTTTCAGAAATAAACAAAGGAAAAGAAAAAGGAAAACTTACAGGTAAATGATGAAACTAAACTACAACCTAGCTGCTGTCTTGATCTTCTTGATCATCCAGGAAGCTTGATCTTCTTGAATCCCTCAAAACAAACACAGATTGTTTGCCAAGTGGCAATTCCACTTGGAATGTCAAAACAAATACCATAGGGAGGATAAGACCAACCCAGCCGAGCTGATCCAATCAGCCCAAGTTCCCACGTGGAGTGCACACACAGCTTACATGGCTATGTGCGTGCTGAAAAGCACACAAGCCTTCAGGCTAGTCAGCATTTCATAGCACACTGCTATCGACCAGAGAAGCAAGGAGAAGATTGTATAAAACCTTTTCAGTAGCCAAACCATAGTCACCCATCAACAGAACTAGCAAGAACAGCTAGAACATCAAGAACATGGAGAATAGCTAGTCCAGTACTCATTCCACCAACAAAAAGTTATGGTTGAATCAAGCCATGGTGGAGTAGCACCAGCACAAGCCAGCAAGGAGGAGCAGGGCAAGCATCAGCCAACCACACTAAAGCTAACCACTACATCAGCACAAATCTAGGAGATGGAGTGAGGTATACCATTAAACATGAACAAACCAGATGGTTTTTTTCACCATTTGCACAGACATGCTACACACCAGCACGCAAAGGGTGGACTTACCCTGTTTTGATCATCATTTGGTCAATAGACCAAGTGAAGCCTGGTTGAAATGGCAAGGACCAAGAATGAATCAAAGCTAAGACCATGGTTATGCCAACCAGACAAGCTGTAGCATCTTCCAAATGGAAATAGGAAGGAAAACTATCCCAGATACTTACCAAAATACCTAGACTACACTAGCCCTTTTAAAAACCATCAGATATGCAGAATATACATGTATCTGCAAATATTTCTCAACATCAAAAAAGCTTGTTGGCAATCAAATATGATCTCCCAGCAAGCTATACCAGATTTCCCAACAAGCCAACAAAACGGAGAGCCACCTAGGCCAGTAGTTCATTACTGCAAAGGCTAGCTCAATCCCCAAACCTTTCAAACCATCAAGCTTATTCACACATCATCACCCAACATGGTTCAATTTGCAGCTAGGGTCCCCAACAATAGATGGCATCCATCTAGTTGTAATAATACAAGTAAAAGAATCATCACTGCTAAGCAGTTCATCTCATTTATCCACTAGAACAAGATAAACTGCATAGATAAATGAATTAATTAACTAACAAGTAACAGGGATACTTGCTAAGCATCAAATGGAGCACTTCAAGCATACACATGCTTTTCCAAGCATAAGCAACCACCAGTACATGGTGAGAAGCTATACAACATCATAGTTATCAACCAGTAGGCATAGATACTACAACAAGCATCTATCAAGCAAATGGTGAACCTATGATCACCGGAGCTTGCAAGAGCAAGCTAGAGCATGAGTAACTCACTAGAGTTACTGAACTGCTACAGATAAGCAAACCAATGCACCACCACATATCATAAAAATAGTTTTATAATTGTATCCAGAAGCACATCGTCAAGTAATAGATGAATCAGTGCAATAGGCCAGCCAAGCAAGCTTAGGATTAGCTAAAGCTTCGCTGCAACCACACCTGCACCTGATTGGCACTTGCCATTGCAAGAACTGCTTGCAGCAGTAGCCAAAGGAGGCCATTAGAGATACAATACAGAGCATCTAGAGCAACAGTAGCAAGTAAAATATGCTTAACTAGCATCCAAGAATAGCATACCCTTTAGAGAAGCAGCAACAACACAACCATTAGGGCAATAGCAAGCCACAACAGCAGCCAGAACAACACAGCAACAGCAACAACATGCATGTACAGTTGAAAGAGCAGGGTCTATACCCCTTGTTTTGTGTGTTTGATAACAACACTTGAATGAATTTAACCGTGTGCATAGATTGTCTTTGATATATTTGTAGGTGCACGGTGCCCTCGCTGAACAATTCATGATCGGAAGACTGAAGCGTATCTTATAGGTTTTCTGGTTTTGTGTGTGTGTCACGAGGTGACGTGGTTGGAGAGGGAAATAGAAAAACAGCAGATTATGCCTGACCGGTACTACCGGTACTAGTAGCGGTAGTACCGGTACCCTACTAGTACCGCCCCGAGGTACCTCTCTGAGTGTTTGCACTGAAAAGTCCCACAGAGCGTGTTACGGTACCTCTACGATACCATGAGCGGAAGTACCGCTAACAAGCGGTAGTTCCGGCATGGTACCGCGTAGGTACCGTAAGACGAGTTACGGCACTACCGCTTCGGTACCACTGAGGTACCGGATGGAGTCCAGAGCTCGCAGAGGCCCTAGCGGTACCATCAGCGGTACCTCTAGCGGTACTACCGCTGTGAGCCCACGTGGCGAATCTGTGGGGTTATTTCAAACCCAGAGTGGTACTACCGCTTCCCAAAAAAGGCCCCTTCTTCTCCTGCTCGATTTTATATCTTCTCCTCCACTCTCCTCCATTGATGCTGAGCTCAAACCTTGAGCATCTCCCCATCCCCCCAACCAATCTTGCCCAAACTTTGTGGAGTGGTGGAGGAGACCCCGATCTATAGTTCTATCAAGAGGGAATTCACCAATGCCAGCTAGTCCTTAGTGGATCTTGGAGTTAGGGTTCCTATGGTGGGATCTTGGAGGAAGTGCTCCTATGGAGGCTAGCTTGGAGTTGTGCTAGCCCCATAGGGTGTTGGGAGCCTCCGGTGTTGTGGAGCTCACCCCAACCTTGTGAAGGAACCGCCGCCTCGACCGGCTACTTAGTGGAAGCTTAGTTCCTACTCGTCCTCGAGTAGGTAAACGATAACAAAGATAATTTCTGAAGTGACATGCTATCATAATCTTGATCAATACTATTGTAAGCATATGTAATGAATGCATCGATTCGAAGCAATGGTAAAGACAATGGTTAAACAACTGAATCATATAGCAAAGACTTTTCATGAATAGTACTTTCAAGGCAAGCATCAATAAGTCTTGCATAAGAGTTAACTCATAAAGCAATAGATTCAAAGTAAAGGCATTGAAACAACACAAAGGAAGATATAAGTTTCAGCGGTTGCTTTCAACTTGTAACATGTTTATCTCATGGATAATTGTCAATACAAAGTAATATGATGAATGCAAATATGCAAGTATGTAATAATCAATGCACAATTAACACAAGTGTTTGCTTCTAAGATAGAAGGAAGTAGGTAAACTGACTCAACATAAAAGTAGAAGAATGGCCCTTCGAAGAGGGAAGCATGGATTGCTATATTTGTGCTAGAGCTTTTATTTTGAAAACATAAAGAGAGCATAAAAGTAAAGTTTTGGGAGGTGTTTGTTGTTGTCAACGAATGGTAGTGGGCACTCTAACCCCCTTGCCAGACAGACCTTCAAAGAGCGGCTCCCATGAAAAATATTTTATTTTATTTTTGGGTGACACTCCTTCCAACCTTTGCTTTCACAAACCATGGCTAACCGAATCCTCGGGTGCCTTCCAACAATCTTATACCATGAAGGAGTGTCTTTTATTTTAGTTTTATTTAGATGACACTCCTCCCCACCTTTGCTTTCTCAAGCCATGGCTAACCGAATCTTCGGGTGCCGTCCAACAATCACATACCATGGAGGAGTGTCTATTTGTAAAATTATGAAAGTTAATTAATTGGGGCTGGGAACCCCATTGCCAGCTCTTTTTGCAAAATTATTGGATAAGCGGATGAAGCCACTAGTCCATTGGTGAAAGTTGTCCAACAAGATTGAAAGATAAACACCACATACTTCCTCATGAGCTATAATATATTGACACAAATAAGAGGTAATAACTTTTTAATTGTTTAAAGGTAGCACTCAAGCAATTTACTTTGGAATGGCAGAGAAATACCATGTAGTAGGTAGGTATGGTGGACACAAATGGCATAGTTTTTGGCTCAAGGATTTGGATGCACGAGAAGTATTCCCTCTCAATACAAGGCTTAGGCTAGCAAGGTTGTTTGAAGCAAACACAAGTATGAACCGGTACAAGAAAACTTACATAAGAACATATTGCAAGCATTATAAGACTCTACACTGTCTTCCTTGTTGCTCAAAACCTTACCAGAAAATATCTAGACTTTAGAGAGACCAATCATGCAAACCAAATGTCAACAAGCTCTATAGTATTTCTTCACTAATAGGTGCAAAGTATATGATCCAAGAGCTTAAACATGATCCATATGAGCACAACAATTGCCAAGTATCAAATTATTCAAGACATTATACCAATTACCACATGTAGCATTTTCTGTTTCCAACCATATAACAATTAACGAAGCAGTTTCAACCTTCGCCATGAACATTACGGATAAAGCTAAGAACATATGTGTTCATATGCAACAGCGGAGCATGTCTCTATCCCACACAATGAATGCTAGGATCCAATTTTATTCAAACAAAACAAAAACAAAAACAAACATAAGCTCCAAGTAAAGCCCATAAGATGTGACGGAATAAAAATATAGTTTCACTAGAGGTGACCTGATAATTTGTCGATTAAGAAGGGGATGCCCAAGGCATCCCCAAGCTTAGATGCTTGAGTCTTCTTGAAATATGCAGGGATGAACCACGGGGGCATCCCCAAGCTTAGAGCTTTCACTCTCCTTGATCATATTGTATCATCCTCCTCTCTTGATCCTTGAAAACTTCCTCCACACCAAACTCAAAATAAACTCATTAGAGGGTTAGTGCATAATCAAAAATTCACATGTTCAGAGGTGACATAATCATTCTTAACATTTCTGGACATTGCACAAAGCTACTAAAAGTTAATGGAACAAAGAAATCCATCAAACATAGCAAAACAGGCAATGCGAAATAAAAGGCAGAATCTGTCAAAACAGAACAGTCCGTAAAGACGAATTTTTCTGGGGCACTTAAATTGCTCAGATGAAAATGCTCAAATTGAATGAAAGTTGCGTACATATCTGAGGATTACTCACGTAAATTGGCAGATTTTTCGGAGTTACCTACAGAGAATACTACTCAAATTCGTGACAGCAAGAAATCTATTTCTGCGCAGTAATCCAAATCTAGTATGAACCTTACTATCAAAGACTTTACTTGGCACAACAATGCAATAAAATAATGATAAGGAGAGGTTGCTACAGTAGTAACAACTTCCAAGACTCAAATATAAAATAAAAGTGCATAAGTAAAATAAAAACATGGGTTATCTCCCAAGAAGTGCTTTCTTTATAGCCATTAAGATGGGCTCAGTAATTTCAATGATGCACTCCCAAGAAATAAGAGTTGAAGCAAAAGAGAGCATCAAAAAGCAAATTCAAAACACATTTAAGCCTAACCCACTTCCTATGAAAAGGAATCTTGTAAATAAACAAATTCATGAAGCATAATGCTACAAGCATAGAAAGATAAAACAAGTGTAACTTCAAAAATTTCAGCATATAGAGAGGTGTTTTAGTAACATGAAAATTTCTACAACCATATTTTCCTCTCTCATAAAGATTTTCAGTAGCATCATGAACAAATTCAACAATATAACTATCAAATGAAACATTCTTATCATGAGCTACATGCATAAAATTATTACTACTCCCAACATAAGCATAGTCATTCTTATTAATTGTAGTGGGAGTAAATTCAACAAAGTAGCTATCATTATTATTCTCATCAAGTGTAGGAGGCATAGTATAATCATAATAAAATTTACTCTCCATAGTAGGCAGCACCAAAATACCACTATCATTGTAATCATCATAAATAGGAGGCAAATTATCATCAAAGTAAATTTTCTCCTCCATGCTTGGGGGACTAAAAATATCATGCTCATCAAAACTAGCTTCCCCAAGCTTAGAATTTTCCATAGTATTAGCAACAATGGTGTTAAAAGCATTCATACTAATAACATTGCCATTAGCACGCATATAAAGTTCCATAGGTTTTTTAATTTTCTCTTCAAACACCTCATGTCCTAACTCAAGATAAATACTATAAATATCTCTAATATTTTTGTTGTTTTCCATTAAGCCTAACTAGTGAAATAAAAACATGCATGGAATTAAGTAAAGTAAAGCAAGTAACTAATTTTTTTATTTTGATACAAGAAAGCAAACAAAGCAGTATATAAAATAAAGTAAAGCAAGACAAAAACAAAGTAAAGAGATTGGAAGTGGAAGACTCCCCTTGCAGCGTGTCTTGATCTCCCCGGCAACGGCGTCAGAAAAAACGTTGCTGGCGTGCAGTTGATGTGGGAGTTAGAAATCTTTGTGGTGTAACTTTTCTTCAGATCACCGGCAACGGCGCCAGAAAAAACGTTGCTTGTGACAGTAAAGCACTCGTCCATTGGGAACACCAAGAGGAAGGTGTGATGCGTATAGCAGCGAGTTTTCCCTCAGTAAGAAACCAAGGTTATCGAACCAGTAGGAGTCAAGAAGCATGTTGAAGATTGATGGTGGCGGAGTGTAGTGCGGCGCAACACCAGGGATTCCGGCGCCAACGTGGAACCTGCACAACACAACCAAAATACTTTGCCCCAACTTAACAGTGAGGTTGTCAATCTCACCGGCTTGCTGTAACAAAGGATTAGATGTATAGTGTGAATGATGATGTTTGCGAAGAACAGTAAGAACAAGTATTACAGTAGATTGTATTCGATGTAAAAGAATGGACCGGGGTCCACAGTTCACTAGTGGTGTCTCTCCAATAAGAAATAGCATGTTGGGTGAACAAATTACAGTTGGGCAATTGACAAATAAAGATGGCATGACAATGCACATACATCTTATGATGAGTAGTGTGAAATTCAATTGGGCATTACGACAAAGTACATAGACCGCTATCCAGCATGCATCTATGCCTAAAAAGTCCACCTTCGGGTTAGCATCTGCACCCCTTCCAGTATTAAGTTGCAAACAACAGACAATTGCATTAAGTATGGTGCGTAATGTGATCAACACAAATATCCTTAGACATAGCATTGATGTTTTATCCCTAGTAGCAACAGCACATCCACAACCTTAGAACTTTCTGTCACTGTCCCAGATTAAATGGAGGCATGAACCCACTATCGAGCATAAATACTCCCTCTTGGAGTTACAAGTATCAACTTGGCCGAGCCTCTACTAGCAACGGAGAGCATGCAAGATCATAAACAACACATAGATGATAGATTGATAATCAACATAACAAAGTATTCCATATTCATCGGATCCCAACAAACGCAACATGTAGCATTACAAATAGATGATCTTGATCATGTTAGGCAGCTCACAAGATCCGACAATGATAGCACAATGAGGAGAAGACAACCATCTAGCTACTGCTATGGACCCATAGTCCAGGGGTGAACTACTCACACATCACTCCGGAGGCGATCATGGCGATGAAGAGTCCTCCGGGAGATGATTCCCCTCTCCGGCAGGGTGCCGGAGGCGATCTCCTGAATCCCCGAGATGGGATTGGCGGCGGCGGCGTCTCTGGAAGGTTTTCCGTATCGTGGCTCTCGGTACTGGGGTATTCGCGACGAAGGCTTTAAGTAGGCGGATGGGCGGAGTCGGAGGGCTGACGAGGGGGCCACACGCTAGGGCTGCGCGGTTCCCCCTTGGGCCGCGCGGCCCTAGTGTGGCAGCGCCTCATCGCCCCACTTCATTTCCCTTTCGGTCTTCTGGAAGCTTCGTGGAAAAATAAGACCCTGGGCGTTGATTTCGTCCAATTCCGAGAATATTTCCTTTGTAGGATTTCTGAAACCAAAAACGGCAGAAAATAGCAACTAGCTCTTCGGCATCTTGTCAATAGGTTATTGCCGGAAAATGCATAAATATGACATAAAGTGTGTATAAAACATGTGAGTATCATCAATAAAGTAGCATGGAACATAAGAAATTATAGATACGTTTGAGACGTATCAGTGGAGAAGGGGAAGCTCCTACGTGGGGCTTTCTCGAGGAAGAAGGTGAGGCCTTCCTTCGTGGTGTGGCCGTCTAGCCTTTGTGGCTAGCACCTCCTCAACGCAGACGTACTCCCTTTTGTGGGAGGAACTGCGGGAAACAAACCTCGCCTCGTCTCCGCGCCCCCCCGGTTGTCCCGCTCCCTAACTTTACTATCTTGCTTGGTTCCTTTTCTTGTTGCACTAGCCTAGGATCATACTAGGATCATCCCTATCACCAAAGCTATCAACTTTACTTCCGCATCGCATAAAAACTGAAAAAGACATAAAAATTGTGTAGCACCCATTCGACCCCCCTCTTGTTCTCTACGATCCATTCAATTGGTATCAAAGCAAGGTTTTCTTGCTCGGGATTGACCGCCAAAAAATGGCCGAACAAGAGGCGGCCAAGAATGGGTCCCTTCCCAGTGAGCTACCACCTCCACCATCTACCGTCGATAGCACAGCGGCTATGTTGGATGACCTCAAGAAATTGGAGGTATACATTGTTAGCCAAATGAAGGCTATGATGATGGAGTTGGTAGCTAAGTCAAGAGTCGAGGTTCCCACCACCAAAAGCTAATCCATTTCCTCTTATCGGTTTTGTCGCTCAATCGACAAAAAACCCGCAAGAGGAAGGGCTTGGGGAGGCCGACACTTCATCAAAAGGGAAGGATGAACCACCGGTTGCGGAACAATTAGGAGGTAATCATGTGGTTCCACCAACAAGTGATTACACCATAAATGTTCCAATACCCATGCCTCATATTTTGTCTCATGGTTCACCACCGCTACTTGAATCCAATAGCTTTGAAAATTGGCAATTCTTAATGCGTTCTCATGTGCGCAGCGCTTCTACCGAGCTTTAGCGCATCGTCGAGGAAGGTTATTCACCACGAGACCCGAAGAAATTGACTAGAAGAGAAGTGGTGGATGAACAAATCAACGCCACCACCATCAACATGATTCACGTGGCCGTCACACCCAAGGACCGTGCTCACATCCGCTCTCTCAAGACCGCCAAGGAAGCATGGGATAAACTCGACAAGCTCTTCCTCGGAAATGAGAGCATTCAAAGCTCTCGCTTCGATGAAGTGAACAACATGGCCAACAACTTCGTCATGAATGAAGAAGAATCTCCAGAAGAGATGTACCGTCACCTCATCGCTCTTGCCGTACAAATGCAAGATCTTGGAGCAACGTTCGTGGATGACCATTGGATCAAAAGAAATTTCTACAATGCTCTCTGCTGGCGTGCAGTTGACGTGGGAGTTAGAAATCTCTATGGTGTAATTTACTTCACGTCCCCGGCAACGGCGCCAGAAAAAGAGCTTGATACGCGTACAGCACGCGTCCGTTGGGAACCCCAAGAGGAAGGTGTGATGCGTACAGCGGCAAGTTTTCCCTCAGTAAGAAACCAAGGTTTATCGAACCAGTAGGAGCCAAGAAGCACGTTGAAGGTTGATGGCGGCGGAGTGTAGTGTGGCGCAACACCAGGGATTCCGGCGCCAACGTGGAACCTGCACAACACAACCAAAGTACTTTGTCCCAACGTAACAGTGAGGTTGTCAATCTCACCGGCTTGCTGTAACAAAGGATTAGATGTATAGTGTGGATGATGATGTTTGCAGAGAACAGTAGAACGAGTATTGCAGTAGATTGTATTCGATGTAAAAGAATGGACCGGGGTCCACAGTTCACTAGTGGTGTCTCTCCCATAAGATAAATAGCATGTTGGGTGAACAAATTACAGTTGGGCAATTGACAAATAAAGAGGGCATGCCCATACACATACATGTTATGATGAGTATTGTGAGATTTAATTGGGCATTACGACAAAGTACATAGACCGCTATGCAGCATGCATCTATGCCTAAAAAGTCCACCTTCAGGTTATCATCCGAACCCCTTCCAGTATTAAGTTCAATTGCATTAAGTATGGCGCGTAATGTAGTCAACAAATATATCCTTAGACATAGCATTGATGTTTTATCCCTAGTAGCAACAGCACATCCACAACCTTAGAACTTTCTGTCACTGTCCCAGATTTAATGGAGGCATGAACCCACTATCGAGCATAAATACTCCCTCTTGGAGTTACAAGCAAAAACTTGGCCAGAGCCTCTACTAGCAACGGAGAGCATGCAAGATCATAAACAACACATAGATAATTAGATTGATAATCAACATAGGATAGTATTCATTATTCATCGGATCCCAATAAACGCAACATGTAGCATTATAGATAGATGATCTTGATCATGTTAGGCAGCTCACAAGATCCAACAATGATAGCACAATTAGGAGAAGACGACCATCTAGCTACTGCTATGGACCCATAGTCCAGGGGTGAACTACTCACACATCACTCCGGAGGCGACCATGGCGGTGAAGAGTCCTCCGGGAGATGATTCCCCTCTCCGGCAGGGTGCCGAAGGCGATCTCCCGAATCCCCCGAGATGGGATTGGCGGCGGCGGCGTCTCTGGAAGGTTTTCCGTATCGTGGCTCTCGGTACTGGAACTATTATCGACGAAGGCTTAAGTAGGCGGAAGGGTAGGTCAGGGGGCGCCACGAGGGCCCCACACGCCAGGGCCGCGCGGCCAGGGGCTGGGCCGCGCCGCCCTATTGTGTGGGCGCCTCGTCGCCCCACTTCGTTTCCTCTCCGGACTTCTGGAAGCTTCGTGGAAAAATAAGATCCTGGGCGTTGATTTCATCCAATTCCGAGAATATTTCCTTACTAGGATTTCTGAAACCAAAAACAGCAGAAAACAGCAACTGGCTCTTTGGCATCTCGTTAATAGGTTAGTGCCGGAAAATGCATAAATATGACATAAAGTATGTATAAAACATGTGAGTATCATCGTAAAAGTAGCATGGAACATAAGAAATTATCGATACGTTGGAGACGTATCAGCATCCCCATGCTTAGTTCCTGCTCGTCCCGAGTAGGTAAACGATAACAAAGATAATTTCTGAAGTGACATGCTATCATAATCTTGATCAATACTATTTGTAAGCACATGTAATGAATGCAGCGATCCAAAGCAATGGTAAAGACAATGAGTAAACAACTGAATAATATAGCAAAGACTTTTCATGAATAGTACTTTCAAGACAAGCATCAATAAGTCTTGCATAAGAGTTAACTCATAAAGCAATAAATTCATAGTAGAGGTATTGAAGCAACACAAAGGAAGATTAAGTTTCAGCGGTTGCTTTCAACTTATAACAAGTATATCTCATGGATATTGTCAACATAAAGTAATATAATAAGTGCAATATGCAAGTATGTAGGAATCAATGCACAGTTCACACAAGTGTTTGCTTCTTGAGATAGAAAGAAGTGGGTGAACTGACTCAACATAAAAGTAGAAGAAAGGCCCTTCGCAGAGGGAAGCATTGATTGCTATATTTGTGCTAGAGCTTTTATTTTGAAAACAAGAAACAATTTTGTCAACGGTAGTAATAAAGCATATGTATCATGTAAATTATATCCTACAAGTTGCAAGCCTCATGCATAGTATACCAATAGTGCTCGCACCTTGTCCTAATTAGCTCGGATTACCTGGATTATCAACGCAATACATATGTTTTAACCAAGTATCACAAAGGGGTACCTCTATGCCGCCTGTACAAAGGTCTAAGGAGAAAGCTCGCATTGGATTTCTCGCTTTTGATTATTTTCAACTTAGACATCCATACCGGGACAACATAGACAACAGATAATGGACTCCTCTTTAATGCATAAGCATTTAGCAACAATTAATATTCTCATAAGAGATTGAGGATTATTGTCCAAAACTGAAACTTCCACCATGGATCATGGCTTTAGTTAGCGGCCCAATGTTCTTCTCTAACAATATGCATGCTCAAACCATTCAACTCATGGTAAATCGCCCTTACTTCAGACAAGACGAACATGCATAGCAACTCACATGATATTCAACAAAGAGTAGTTGATGGCGTCCCCAGGAACATGGTTATCGCTCAACAAGCAACATAATAAGAAATAAGATACATAAGTACATATTCAATACCACAATAGTTTTTAGGCTATTTTTCCCATGAGCTATATATTGCAAAGATAAAGAATGGAAATTTTAAAGGTAGCACTCAAGCAATTTACTTTGGAATGGCGGAGAAATACCATGTAGTAGGTAGGTATGGTGGACACAAATGGCATAGTGTTTGGCTCAAGGATTTTGGATGCATGAGAAGTATTCCCTCTCGATACAAGGTTTAGGCTAGCAAGGTTGTTTGAAACAAACACAAGTATGAACCGGTACAGCAAAACTCTCATAAAAGACATATTGTAAGCATTATAACACTCTACACTGTCTTCCTTGTTGTTCGACCCTTACTAGAAAATATCTAGACCTTAGAGAGACCAATCATACAAACCAAATTTCAACAAGCTCTATGTATTTCTTCATTAATAGGTGCAAAGTATATGATGCAAGAGCTTAAACATGAGCACAACAATTGCCAAGTATCAAATTATTCAAGTTATTATACCAATTATCACATGTAGCATTTCCCGTTTCCAACCATATAACAATTTAACGAAGCAGTTTCAACCTTCGCCATGAATATTATGAGTAAAGCCTAAGGACATATTTGTCCATATGCAACAGCGGAGCATGTCTCTCTCCCACACAATGAATGCTAGGATCCAACTTATTCAAACAAAATAAAAACAAAAACAAACAGACGCTCCAAGTAAAGCGCATAAGATGTGATGAAATAAAAATATAGTTTCACTAGAGGAACCTGATAATGTTGTCGATGAAGAAGGGGATGCCTTGGGCATCCCCAAGCTTAGATGCTTGATTCTTCTTGAAATATGCAGGGGTGAACCACCGGGGCATCCCCAAGCTTAGAGCTTTCACTCTCCTTGATCATATTGTATCATCCTCCTCTCTTGATCCTTGAAAACTTCCTCCACACCAAACTCAAAACAAACTCATTAGAGGGTTAGTGCATAATCAAAATTCACATGTTCAGAGGTGACATAATCATTCTTAACACTTCTGGACATTGCACAAAGCTACTGAAAGTTAATGGAATAAAGAAATCCATCAAGCATAGCAAAACAGGCAATGCGAAATAAAAGGCAGAATCTGTCAAAACAGAACAGTCCGTAAAGACGAATTTCTAAGAGGCACCATACTTGCTCAAATGAAAATGATAAAATTGAATGAAAGTTGCGTACATATATGAGGATCACTCACGTAAATTGGCAGAATTTTCTGAGTTACCTACAAAGAATTTGACCCAAATTCGTGACAGCAAGAAATCTGTTTCTGCGCAGTAATCCAAATCTAGTATGAACCTTACTATCAAAGACTTTACTTGGCACAACAATGCAACAAAACTAAGATAAGGAGAGGTTGCTACAGTAGTAACAACTTCCAAGACTCAATTATAAAACAAAAGTGCAGTAATAAAATCATGGGTTGTCTCCCATAAGCGCTTTTCTTTAACGCCTTTCAGCTAGGCGCAGAAAGTGTGTTTCAAGTGACATCAAGAGACGAAGCATTGGATGCTCCATTATCTATAGTGGTATTAAGAGCTTTGTCAATTTTATGCCTATAATGGTTTTTTGGTTTAGGCACCTTAGAGACATACATGAACTTTTGCTCCTTGCCCACATAAGCTTTCTCCTTAAACTTAATAGAAGAAAAAGTTGAACCCAAGGTTCTGATACGTCTCCAACGTATCGATAATTTCTTATGTTCCATGCCACATTATTGATGTTATCTACATGTTTTATGCACACTTTATATCATATTCGTGCATTTTCTGGAACTAACCTATTAACAAGATGCCGAAGTGTCGTTCTGTCGTTTTCTGCTGTTTTTGGTTTCAGAAATCCTAGTAACGAAATATTCTCGGAATTGGACGAAATCAACGCCCAGGGTCCTATTTTGCCACGAAGCTTCCAGAAGTCCGAAGAGGAGACGAAGAGGGGCCACGAGGGGGCCACACCCTAGGGCGGCGCGGCCCCCCCCTTGGCCGCGCGGCCCTGTGGTGTGGGGCCCTCGTGCCGCCTCTTGACCTGCCCTTCCGCCTACAAATAGCCTCCGTCGCGAAACCCCCAGTACCGAGAGCCACGATACGGAAAACCTTCCAGAGACGCCGCCGCCTATCCCATCTCGGGGGATCCAGGAGATCGCCTCCGGCACCCTGCCGGAGAGGGGAATCATCTCCCGGAGGACTCTACGCCGCCATGGTCGCCTCCGGAGTGATGTGTGAGTAGTCTACCCCTGGACTATGGGTCCATAGCAGTAGCTAGATGGTTGTCTTCTCCCCATTGTGCTATCATTGTCGGATCTTGTGAGCTGCCTAACATGATCAAGATCATCTATCTGTAATTCTATATGTTGCGTTTGTTGGGATCCGATGAATAGAGAATACTTGTTATGTTGATTATCAAAGCTATGTCTATGTGTTGTTTATGATCTTGCATGCTCTCCGTTATTAGTAGATGCTCTAGCCAAGTTGATGCTAGTAACTCCAAGAGGGAGTATTTATGCTCGATAGTGGGTTCATGTCTCCGTGAATCTGGAGGAGTGACAAGAACCACTAAGGTTACGGATGTGATGTTGCCACTAGGGATAAAACATTGGTGCTATGTTCAAAGATGTAGTCACTAGTTACATTACGCGCAATACTTAATGCAATTGTCTGTTGTTAGCAACTTAATACTGGAGGGGGTTCGGATGATAACCTGAAGGTGGACTTTTTAGGCATAGATGCATGCTGGATGGCGGTCTATGTACTTTGTCGTAATGCCCAATTAAATCTCACTATACTCATCATAATATGTATGTGCATGGTCATGCCCTCTTTATTTGTCAATTGCCCAACTGTAATTTGTTCACCCAACATGCTCGTTTATCTTATGGGAGAGACACCTCTAGTGAACTGTGGACCCCGGTCCAATTCTCTTTACTCGAAATACAATCTATCGCAATACTTGTTCTACCGTTTTCTCGCAAACAATCATCTTCCACACAATACGGTTAATCCTTTGTTACAGCAAGCCGGTGAGATTGACAACCTCACCTGTTTCGTTGGGGCAAAGTACTTTGGTTGTGTTGTGCAGGTTCCACGTTGGCGCCGGAATCCCCGGTGTTGCGCCGCACTACATCCCGCCGCCATCAACCTTCAACGTGCTTCTTGGCTCCTCCTGGTTCGATAAACCTTGGTTTCTTTCCGAGGGAAAACTTGCTGCTGTGCGCATCATACCTTCCTCTTGGGGTTCCCAACGAACGTGTGAGTTACACGCCATCAAGCTCTTTTTCGGGCGCCGTTGCCGGGGAGATCAAGACACGCTGCAAGGGGAGTCTCCACTTCTCAATCTCTTTACTTTGTTTTTGTCTTGCTTAGTTTTATTTACTACTTTGTTTGCTGCACTAAATCAAAATACAAAAAAATTAGTTGCTAGTTTTACTTTATTTGCTATCTTGTTTGCTATATCAAAAACACAAAAAAATTAGTTTACTTGCATTTACTTTATCTAGTTTGCTTTATTTACTACTACTAAGATGAGTAATCCTGAAGTTGAAGTTCATACGTTTAAGCAACAAGGGGGAGAATGTTTAAGAGATGCTTGGTATAGAATTAGTAATGCCCATAATAGGTGCACTAAGAAACACTCCACTACTATTTTACTCAGGAATTTTTATGTTGGTATCTCTAGCTGGAATAGCTATGTTCTTGATTGTCTCGCAGGAGGTAACTTTTTAAGTACTCCTGCATTAGAAGCTAGCTGTATTATTGAGAGTCTATTTGGAATACCCCCTGTTGATAAAGTTAAAACTGAAATCTCTCTTGAAGATGTTATGAAAAAATTGGAAACCATAGAGAAAAATTTTCCAAGTGTTGAAACTAAATTGGAAATGTTACTTGATAAAACTGATGAACTTGATAAATCCTTAGGAGGAATTGATGAAAGAATTAGTGTCCTAGGAACTTGTGTTGTCCATGATGATCAAATTAATAGGATTGACGAACTTGAAAAAGCTATGGGAACCTTGGGTTCAACATTTTCTTCTCTTAAATATAAGGAGAAATCTTATGTGGGTAAGGAGCAAAAGTTTATGTATGTCTCTAAAGTGCCTAAACCAAAGAAATATTACTATAGGCCTAAAATTGATAAAGCCCTTAGTACCACCACGGATGGGGGAGCTTGTGATAACGATGCACCATCTCTTGATAATACTTGATACACACTTTCTGCGCCTAGCTGAAAGGCGTTAAAGAAAAGCGCTTATGGGAGACAACCCATGTTTTTACCTACAGTACTTTGTTTTTACTTTGTGTCTTGGAAGTTGTTTACTACTGTAGCAACCTCTCCTTATCTTAGTTTAGTGTTTTATTGTGCCAAGTTAAGCCGTTGATAGAAAAGTTCATACTAGATTTGGATTACTGCGCAGAAACAGATTTCTTTGCTGTCACGAATCTGGGCTGTTTTCCCCTGTAGGTAACTCAGAAAATTATGCCAATTTACGTGAGTGATCCTCAGATATGTACGCAACTTTCATTCAATTTGAGCATTTTCATTTGAGCAAGTCTGGTGCCATTTTAAAATTCGTCAATACGAACTGTTCTGTTTTGACAGATTCTGCCTTTTATTTCGCATTGCCTCTTTTGCTATGTTGGATGAATTTCTTTGATCCATTAATGTCCAGTAGCTTTATGCAATGTCCAGAAGTGTTAAGAATGATTGTGTCACCTCTGAATATGTTAATTTTTATTGTGCACTAACCCTCTAATGAGTTGTTTCGAGTTTGGTGTGGAGAAAGTTTTCAAGGATCAAGAGAGGAGTATGATGCAACATGATCAAGGAGAGTGAAAGCTCTAAGCTTTGGGATGCCCCGGTGGTTCACCCCTGCATATTCTAAGAAGACTCAAGCGTCTAAGCTTGGGGATGCCCAAGGCATCCCCTTCTTCATCGACAACATTATCAGGTTCCTCCCCTGAAACTATATTTTTATTCCATCACATCTTATGTGCTTTGCTTGGAGCGTCGGTTTGTTTTTGTTTTTTGTTTTGTTTGAATAAAATGGATCCTAGCATTCACTTTATGGGAGAGAGACACGCTCCGCTGTAGCATATGGACAAGTATGTCCTTAGTTTCTACTCATAGTATTCATGGCGAAGTTTCTCCTTCGTTAAATTGTTATATGGTTGGAATTGGAAAATGATACATGTAGTAATTGCTATAAATGTCTTGGGTAATGTGATACTTGGCAATTGTTGTGCTCATGTTTAAGCTCTTGCATCATATGCTTTGCACCCATTAATGAAGAAATACATAGAGCATGCTAAAATTTGGTTTGCATATTAGGTCTCTGTAAGGTCTAGATAATTTCTAGTATTGAGTTTGAACAACAAGGAAGACGGTGTAGAGTCTTATAATGTTTTCAATATGTCTTTTATGTGAGTTTTGCTGCACCGGTTCATCCTTGTGTTTGTTTCAAATAAGCCTTGCTAGCCTAAACCTTGTATCGAGAGGGAATACTTCTCATGCATCCAAAATACTTGAGCCAACCACTATGCCATTTGTGTCCACCATACCTACCTACTACATGGTATTTTCCGCCATTCCAAAGTAAATTGCTTGAGTGCTACCTTTAAAATTCCATCATTCACCTTTGCAATATATAGCTCATGGGACAAATAGCTTAAAAACTATTGTGGTATTGAATATGTAATTATGCACTTTATCTCTTATTAAGTTGCTTGTTGTGCGATAACCATGTTCACTGGGGACGCCATCAACTACTCTTTGTTGAATATCATGTGAGTTGCTATGAATGTTCGTCTTGTCTGAAGTAAGAGAGATCTACCACCTTATGGTTAAGCATGCATATTGTTAGAGAAGAACATTGGGCCGCTAACTAAAGCCATGATTCATGGTGGAAGTTTTAGTTTTGGACATATATCCTCAATCTCATATGAGAAAATTATTAATTGTTGTTACATGCTTATGCATAAAAGAGGAGTCCATTATTTGTTGTCTATGTTGTCCCGGTATGGATGTCTAAGTTGAGAATAATCAATAGCGAGAAATCCAATGCGAGCTTTCTCCTTAGACCTTTGTACAGGCGGCATAGAGGTACCCCATTGTGACACTTGGTTAAAACATGTGCATTGTGATGATCCGGTAGTCCAAGCTAATTAGGACAAGGTGCGGGCACTATTAGTATACTATGCATGAGGCTTGCAACTTGTAAGATATAATTTACATGATACATATGCTTTATTACTACCGTTGACAAAATTGTTTCATGTTTTCAAAATCAAAGCTCTAGCACAAATATAGCAATCGATGCTTTTCCTCTATGAGGACCATTCTTTTACTTTCAATGTTGAGTCAGTTCACCTATTTCTCTCCACCTCAAGAAGCAAACACTTGTGTGAACTGTGCATTGATTCCTACATATTTGCTTATTGCACTTATTATATTACTCTATGTTGACAATATCCATGAGATATACATGTTACAAGTTGAAAGCAACCGCTGAAACTTAATCTTCTTTTGTGTTGCTTCAATACCTTTACTTTGAATTATTGCTTTATGAGTTAACTCTTATGCAAGACTTATTGATGCTTGTCTTGAAGTGCTATTCATGAAAAGTCTTTGCTATATGTTTCACTTGTTTACTCATGTCATATACATTGTTTTGATCGCTGCATTCACTACATATGCTTTACAAATAGTATGATCAAGATTATGATGGCATGTCACTCCGTAAATTATATGTGTTATCGTTTTACCCGCTCGGGACGAGCGGAACTAAGCTTGGGGATGCTGATACGTCTCCAACGTATCGATAATTTCTTATGTTCCATGCCACATTATTGATGTTATCTACATGTTTTATGCACACTTTATGTCATATTCGTGCATTTTCCGGAACTAACCTATTAACAAGATGCCGAAGTGCCGATTCTTGTTTTCTGCTGTTTTTGGTTTCAGAAATCCTAGTAACGAAATATTCTCGGAATTGGACGAAATCAACGCCCAGGGTCCTATTTTGCCACGAAGCTTCCAGAAGTCCGAAGAGGAGACGAAGAGGGGCCACGAGGGGGCCACACCCTAGGGCGGCGCGCCCCCCCCCCTTGGCCGCGTGGCCCTGTGGTGTGGGGCCCTCGTGCCGCCTCTTGACCTGCCCTTCCGCCTACAAATGGCCTCCGTCGCGAAACCCCCAGTACCGAGAGCCACGATACGGAAAACCTTCCAGAGACGCCGCCGCCGCCGATCCCATCTCGGGGGATCCAGGAGATCGCCTCCGGCACCCTACCGGAGAGGGGAATCATCTCCCGGAGGACTCTACGCCGCCATGGTCGCCTCCGGAGTGATGTGTGAGTAGTCTACCCCTGGACTATGGGTCCATAGCAGTAGCTAGATGGTTGTCTTCTCCCCATTGTGCTATCATTGTCGGATCTTGTGAGCTGCCTAACATCTATCTGTAATTCTATATGTTGTGTTTGTTGGGATCCGATGAATAGAGAATACTTGTTATGTTGATTATCAAAGCTATGTCAATGTGTTGTTTATGATCTTGCATGCTCTCCGTTATTAGTAGATGCTCTGGCCAAGTTGATGCTAGTAACTCCAAGAGGGAGTATTTATGCTCGATAGTGGGTTCATGTCTCCGTGAATCTGGAGAAGTGACAAGAACCACTAAGGTTACGGATGTGCTATTGCCACTAGGGATAAAACATTGGTGCTATGTTCAAGGATGTAGTCACTAGTTACATTACGCGCAATACTTAATGCAATTGTCTGTTGTTAGCAACTTAATACTGGGAGGGGGTTCGGATGATAACTCTGAAGGTGGACTTTTTAGGCATAGATGCATGTCTGGATGGCGGTCTATGTACTTTGTCGTAATGCCCAATTAAATCTCACTATACTCATCATAATATGTATGTGCATGGTCATGCCCTCTTTATTTGTCAATTGCCCAACCGTAATTTGTTCACCCAACATGCTGTTTATCTTATGGGAGAGACACCTCTAGTGAACTGTGGACCCCGGTCCAATTCTCTTTACTTGAAATACAATCTCATTGCAATACTTGTTCTACTCGTTTTCCGCAAACAATCATCTTCCACACAATACGGTTAATCCTTTGTTACAGCAAGCCGGTGAGATTGACAACCTCACTGTTTCGTTGGGGCAAAGTACTTTGGTTGTGTTGTGCGGGTTCCACGTTGGCGCCGGAATCCCCGGTGTTGCGCCGCACTACATCCCGCCGCCATCAACCTTCAACGTGCTTCTTGGCTCCTCCTGGTTCGATAAACCTTGGTTTCTTTCTGAGGGAAAACTTGCTGCTGTGCGCATCATACCTTCCTCTTGGGGTTCCCAACGAACGTGTGAGTTACACGCCATCAGGTTCCCATAGCTTCTTCAAGTTCACTAATCCTTTGGGTTTGATTATCATGAATAGCACAAGTTTCTAAGATGGCAATCCTCTCATTAATTCCACCAAGAGATTTGTCAAGTTTATCAGTGCTATTAAGTAATTCTTCCAACTTAGTCTCAATACTTGGAAGATTTTGCTCTATGGTTTCTAACTTTTTCATGATATCTTCAAAAGAGATTTCAGTTTTAACTTCATTAATAGGTGGTATTCCAAATAGACTCTCAATAATGCAACTAGCTTCTAAAGCAGGAGTGCCTAGGAAATTACCTCCCGCGAGACAATCAAGAACATACCTATTCCAGCTAGAGATACCAACATAAAAATTCCTGAGTAGGATAGTGGTGGAGTGTTTCTTAGTACACCTATTATGAGCATCACTAATTCTATACCAAGCATCTTTTAAACATTCTCCCCCTTGTTGCTTAAACGAACGAAACTTCAACTTCAGGATTACTCCATTTAGCAATAGTAAATAAAACAAACTAGATAAAGTAAATGCAAGTAACTAATTTTTTGTGTTTTTAATATGGAGATTGCAAACAAGATAGTAAATAAAGTAAAGCTAGCAACTAATTTTTTTGTGTTTTGTTTTAGTGCAGCAAACAAAATAGTAAATAAAATAAAGCAAGACAAAAACAAAGTAAAGAGATTGGAAGTGGAGACTCCCCTTGCAGCGTGTCTTGATCTCCCCGGCAACGGCGCCAGAAAAAGATTTGCTGGCGTGCAGTTGACGTGGGAGTTAGAAATCTCTATGGTGTAATTTCCTTCACGTCCCCGGCAACGGCGCCAGAAAAAGAGCTTGATACGCGTACAGCACGCGTCCGTTGGGAACCCCAAGAGGAAGGTGTGATGCGTACAGCGGCAAGTTTTCCCTCAGTAAGAAACCAAGGTTTATCGAACCAGTAGGAGCCAAGAAGCACGTTGAAGGTTGATGGCGGCGGAGTGTAGTGCGGCGCAACACCAGGGATTCCGGCGCCAACGTGGAACCTGCACAGCACAACCAAAGTACTTTGTCCCAATGTAACAGTGAGGTTGTCAATCTCACCGGCTTGCTGTAACAAAGGATTAGATGTATAGTGTGGATGATGATGTTTGCAGAGAACAGTAGAATGAGTATTGCAGTAGATTGTATTCGATGTAAAAGAATGGACCGGGGTCCACAGTTCACTAGTGGTGTCTCTCCCATAAGATAAATAGCATGTTGGGTGAACAAATTACAGTTGGGCAATTGATAAATAAAGAGGGCATGACCATGCACATACATGTTATGATGAGTATTGTGAGATTTAATTGGGCATTACGACAAAGTACATAGACCGCTATCCGGCATGCATCTATGCCTAAAAAGTCCACCTTCAGGTTATCATCCGAACCCCTTCCAGTATTAAGTTGCAAACAACAGACAATTGCATTAAGTATGGTGCGTAATGTAATCAACAAATATATCCTTAGACATAGCATTGATGTTTTATCCTAGTGGCAACAGCACATCCACAACCTTAGAACTTTCTGTCACTGTCCCAGATTTAATGGAGGCATGAACCCACTATCGAGCATAAATACTCCCTCTTGGAGTTACAAGCAAAAACTTGGCCAGAGCCTCTACTAGCAACGGAGAGCATGCAAGATCATAAACAACACATAGATAATAGATTGATAATCAACATAGCAGAGTATTCATTATTCATCGGATCCCAACAAACGCAACATGTAGCATTACAGATAGATGATCTTGATCATGTTAGGCAGCTCACAAGATCCAACAATGATAGCACAATTAGGAGAAGACGACCATCTAGCTACTTCTATGGACCCATAATCCGAGGGTGAACTACTCACACATCACTCCGGAGGCGACCATGGCGGTGAAGAGTCCTCCGGGAGATGATTCCCCTCTCGGCGGGGTGCCGGAGGCGATCTCCTGAATCCCCCGAGATGGGATTGGCGGCGGCGGCGTCTCTGGAAGGTTTTTCGTATCGTGGCTCTCGGTACTGGAACTATTATCGACGAAGGCTTAAGTAGGCGGAAGGGTAGGTCAGGGGCACCACGAGGGCCCCACACGCCAGGGCCGCGCGGCCAGGGGCTGGGCCGCGCCGCCCTGTTGTGTGGGTGCCTCGTCGCCCCACTTCGTTTCCTCTCCGGACTTCTGGAAGCTTCGTGGAAAAATAAGATCCCGGGCGTTGATTTCGTCCAATTCCGAGAATATTTCCTTACTAGGATTTCTGAAACCAAAAACAGCAGAAAACAGCAACTGGCTCTTTGGCATCTCATTAATAGGTTAGTGCCAGAAAATGCATAAATATGACATAAAGTATGCATAAAACATGTGAGTATCATCATAAAAGTAGCATGGAACATAAGAAATTATCGATACGTTGGAGACGTATCACTCTCCTCCTATATGAGGAAGTGAAGTTGACGACCATCCGCCAAAATGCCTCCTTCCGCGCTATGACATCTGATGAAGTCCTTAGTGAAGTCATCGCTTTGGACATCTCCAAGAAGAATGCGGAGGATCTTGTTGCTCGCGCTCACAACACCCACAAGCCCAACCTCGCGTTGAAGATGAAGGAGCATGAAGCTAGTGAAAGTGATGAGGATCCCATTGAGGGGGGTCCGGATGATCTCAAGACCAACTATCATGAACACATGGCTCTTGCCGCCAAGAGCTTTTGGGATGGGAACAAGACTCGAAGCTCAAGACCAAGAAGATACTCGCCTCGTGAATCTCCAAGTAACTTCTCCAAGAGCCCAGGGGAGGGGAAAGTGGGAGAACATGCTACAATTGTGGTGAAAAAAGTCACTTCATCGCGGATTGTGTCTATGAGAGAAGGGAAGATAATGGTGGAAGGCTAGTCCACAAGGACAAGTTCAAATCCCTCTCCAAAGGTTTCTCCAAGTTCTCCTTCAAGCCTGGTGACGCCAAAGTCTCCTTCACCAAGAAGCCTAGAGCTTTCATTATCCGTGAGGTGTATTCCTCCGATGAAGGTGAAGAGCATGAATACAAGAGCTCAAACAAGGAAGAGGAGGGAGTAGCCGCCATCGCCATCTCCACTCCCTCCACCTCCATCTTCGACTCTCTGAATGAGGACCTCGTCAACAAAACTCCCGTTGCTTCATGGAAAAGGTATATTCGGAGGTAGAATCCCCTTCCAAACCTACATCCTCTTCTAATGCTATATCTATTGATGATGGCACTAGTCTCACCATTAAGCGTGAGATTGTGGGTTTGGATGCTTTTCTCACTAACATGCAAGGGGATACCAAGACCCATGTTGAGGCCCTCATGGCTCAACTTTGTGCGGCTCAAGACCTTATAGAGGAGAAGGAGAGACTTGAGAGGGAGGCGGCAAATGAGATTGCCTCTCTCACTCAAGCATGTGAGGAGGAGCAAAACTTGCGCATGTCTCTTGACGCAAGTGTCATTACCCTTGAAGACTCCAACAATGCTATCATCTCCCAACTCACCAAGGACCGAGATCATGCTCTTGGCTAGGTGGGTGAGCTCAAGAAGAAGCTTTTCTTGGGGATGACCACGAATTATTGCTCGAGGAAGTTGCAACTCTCACCAAGGATTTCAAGTCCTTGGAGAGTAAGTATGTACTTCTCTCCGAGATGTGTGATCATCCTCAAGAGGAAGCTCCTATGGAGAAAGTGGATGAAGGCCCTAACTCACGTTGTGGTGAGCTTGTTGATCAAGTTGCGTCTTTGAAGAAGCATAATGCATTGCTCTTGGAGGTCAATGCCCTTCAAGAAGAAGCCTTGGATGAGTATTACTGCTTGTGCAAGGAAAAGAATTCATGTTGCAATCATGAAGAAGAGATTGCCGCTCTTGAGAAGACCAAGGCCAAGCTATTAAGTTTGAATGGTATGCAAGAAGAGTCCTTGATGGAGTGCCTCCGCATGAGAAAAGAGAAGGATACTTGTTGTGACCATGAGGAAGAAATTGCCTCTTTGAAGAGGAGAAAAGCCAAGCTCATGGAGATCAACTCAATGCAAGAAGAAGCCTTGAAGGATCACTTTCCTTTGAGCAAGGACCATGCATGTTGCAACCATGAAGGTGACATTGCAAAGTTGGAGTGTCACAAGCGCCTACTCATGAAGATGAACTCTCTCCAAGAAGAAGCATGATGGAACATTTCCGGGTGAACAAGGCAAAGGAGGTCCAAGTGTTCGATATCACTCACCCCCACCCTAAGCATGAAGATGAAGTCAATCGCTTGAAGGCCAAGATTGATAGACTCCAAATCCAAGTCCAATACTTGGAGGAAGTTGTTGAAGCTAAAGATGGAGCCGAGGGCTCTTGCAATGAAGGAGGAGTGGCTTCCAAGCCAAAGAGGAAGAGAAGAAGGAGGACCAAGAAGAATAAGAACAAGGAGAACATGAGGATCAATCATGAGGGAGGCAACCCTCGCCCAAGGAGGGGTGGAGTTCCCAATTCCACCACAAGGAGCTTCGCGGTTCTAACAACCCTTCTCATGTTCTTTTTGTTGATTACTATGGACATATTCGTGCTCGCTTTATTGGTCCTCAAGAGGATAATGTTGATTGGACTATTTGGGTTCCCAAACCCCTTGTTACTAACATGATGGGACCATTGAAAAATGGGTACCTAAATCTAAGACTTGATTCCTTGTAGGACTATGCTTCCGGTGGTGCTAAATGCATGTGTGGTTGATACTGGAGCCACAAGGCATATGACCGGAAGCAAGGAAATTGTTGTCGACCTCGAGCCATCTCATTCCACCGTTTCTTATGGCGACAACACAAGCTCAAAGGTATTGGGTCTCGGCAAGGTGGTGGTATCACCCGACATCTCACTTGTGAATGTCCTCCTTGTCGAGACTCTTGGTTACAATTTACTTTCCATTCATCAAATTGCACGTATGGGTTTTTGTACCTTTTTAGATGAACATATGGTGGTCCTCTTGTGGAGCAAAACACTCCGTGTAGCCTTTGTTGGATATGTGGATAGCGGGTTGTATGTTGTTGATTTCTCCGGAAAGACGACATCTTCCACTCTTTGCCTATTCGCGAAAGGTGACAAGGGTTGGTTATGGCATCACCGACTATCCCATGTCAACATGAGGAATTTCAAAAGTCTCCACAAGGGGGGGCACATTCTCGGACTAAAAGAAGATGTTTCCTTTTGCAAAGATCGTGTTTGTAGGGCATGCGTACAAGGGAAGATGCATGGAGCTCCACATAAGGCCAAAACAACCATCTCTACCACAAGATGCTTGGAGCTCCTACATGTTGATCTCTTCGGTCCACCGTCTCATGAAAGTCTTGGAGGGAAGAAATATTTCCTCGTCATCGTTGATGACTATTCTCGCTATTGTTGGGTATTCTTCTTAAAGTACAAGAGTGAGACTCAACATATCATGATGGATTTTGCCAACCAAGTTCAACGCAATTACGACACCACGATCCTCGCAATACTTCCCCTAGGTTTCACCCATATGGCAGTTTTGGAGTTGGACTTCAATTTGGTTTTGGGGCAAACCCTAGGGGGTTCCACCTATATAAAGAGGGGGAGAGGGAGAGGGCTGGCCACCACTTGAGCCGCACCACCAAGGGCACCCAAGGCCGGCGCCCAAGTGCCCCCTCTCCCAAACCCTAGCCACCCCCTCCTCCATATTCTCCCGCGGTGCTTACGACGAAGCGCTGCCGGAGATCACCACCACCACCGTTACCACGCCGTCATGCTGGCGGGATTTAGAGGAGGATCTACTACATCCGCTGCCCGCAGGAACGGGGAGAAGGACAATGTGTGACCGAGTGCGGAGGTGCTGCCCGATTGTGGCACCGTCAAGATCTTCTACGCGCTTTTGCAAGTGGCAAGAGATCGACTACATAAACCACGAGATTTATCTGGTTAAGGCTTAGCGATCTTCAAGGGTATGATGATCTTCACCTCGTTGCTACCATCTACTAGATTAGATCTTGGCTTGTTATTCGTTCTGTCGGTTGGAATTTTTTTGTTTTCTATGCTACGAATCCCTACAGATATAAGTGTAGGGTTTCAATGTTGTATAAGTGGGTTTAATTTGTAACAAACTCATATGCATGTTGTTGTGAACTCACAAAAGATATGTTGTGAGTACACATGTGAGATGTTCTATGGTTTTCGCGGCATATGATATAAATGTAGGGTTTCAATGTTGTATACCTGAGTTTAATTTGTAAGAAAATCCTTTGTGTTTTGTTGTGAATTGACACATGAGATGTTGCAAGGTTTGTTTGGGAGTTTAGTCCGTGTTTGAGTTTTCCTCATATTTTTTAATGTCGAATATGTGCATTAAATTTCTAACAAACTTGTACAAGTTTTATTGGGAAAGCGCACACGAGATGTTGTAGTGTTTTCTAGCCCTTTTGCTACAAGTTATGTTTTCTCGATTTTTCGATGTTGTTATAGTGATTTTAAATTGTAACAAAATAGTATACGTTTTGTTTCGAAAGAGTGCGCGGATGTTGCAAGACTTTACAGGAGATTGCAACAAGTTTTTGTGTTTTCTCAGATTTTTTTTAATGATATTTTAGGTGCTTCTAAAAAATGTTGCAAATATAAATTTTGTTGTTGTATTTGTCTGTGATTTGAAATTATTGGTGATTTTTATTGCAAAAAGATTCTCAAATTTTGTTGTTGTTTAATAATCCTTTTGTTCTAACGATTATTTTTGCTCTTGACCCATCGTTATGTTGTAACTTGCATGTTTTACCGGTACACTTACAATTAATTCTAGGTGGTGCCAGCAAATTACTATAGTTTTTGGTACATCTAGATGCATGAAACTCAAAGCAAAACATGGAATTATGATCACTAGACCTTTGCAACATAGCCATGGTCATTTTTCTATCAAAAATTCTCATAACAAATTAGGCTTTAAGATCAACAACCTGAAAACGACTAGCAAGCTAACACCCTTGTCCATGTCCATGGAGAGTAACGTCAAAAGTTGCCTTTCTGGCTTTTCTAACCACCCGCAGAAGCACACACATACCCCGCCGCCTCTGTCTCACACACGGAAGCCGCGCGCGTGCCGCCAGCTCCGGTCGCTGCGAAGCCTACGCCAGTGCCTCTTCTCTCCCTTTCCTCGTAGCTAGCGCCTGCCACCGGCTCCGCGGGTACCACCGTCCCATGCACACAGCCACCGGCATCCTCTGCTGTAGACGAAGCGCACGATACCAGCCACTCCTCTGCGTGCACACGCCGCTGGCGCTTACCAGCACTCTCTGCCGGCCGAATCTCTCTCTAGGATGTGTTGCCCGGTGGTGGTGACCTCTGGGCGACGCGTTTGAACCGTGTGAACGTGCCGAGAAGTCCGGGCTTGTCTGAAATATCGCGTCGTGCGCCGGCGTCGGATGTCCTGCTCGGTGGTGTTGACCTCCGGGACGACGCGATTGAACTGCGTGAACGTCGCGACAACTCCGGGCTTGTCTGAGCATGTCGCGTTGAACGCCAGCGCCGACCATGGGCGGCCGCCGAAGGCCATGGGCGTCGCATCCGCCGGTTCATCGGGGTTGGGCCCCTTCACCGCAGGTTCCAGGTTCCTGTGTCCTGGAGACCGTGACGTACTGCTCGTCAGAGACATGAGCGACGCGCGAGACAGGAAGAGAACGAAAGTACGGTATCCCTCCACATGGACGTCTCGCGTCGAGTGCCTGAAAACTCAGGATGTCAGTGGACAAGTTGCTGGACCTGGACGTTGCGGCCACATCCGCTTCAGCCACATAAAAAAATACACGAAACTTTGTGGCAGCCACAAATTATTTCGGTGGGATAATGTGGTTTTCGCGGTCGCCGCTGGCCGCGACTCTGCTTGTTGCTATACGCTGCTCGCAACTCTGCATGTTGCTATACGCTGCTAGCTGCTGCTATACGCATACGCCACACGCTGCTCCACTTCTGCTTCACGCGTTGGCTCCTGAAGTCCCAGGAGCAAGGGCATGGAGACAACGGTACGGACGTGGTAGTTGGCCAGCCCAGCAGCCCTGTCACCGCCGCCACCAGATCATGGATCGTCCGGCCGAAACAATATATTCATCAGATACAATACAGCCGCCAGAGATCTTGGATCATCCGGCTGAAACAATATATTCAACAGATAAAATACAGGCCTTAGACGAATTGAGGCAAAAACAACTGTTCGTGAACTCTTTCTTTGCTCAAAGACAGAAGAACATTGCCAAACATGACAAACAACGTCCAACTTTCTCTTATCATGTAGCTCTATCGCTGACTTGTTTCTCCTATCTTGTAGCTCTTTCATCCTTATTACAGCCACCTCGAACTTCTTGTTGTTCTCTTGCTTTTGCATGCATCCTTTCTTCTTATGTCTCCTATCCTTTTGCTTATTCCTCCTCACCTCTTTCACTCTCAATCTGCACTCAAATAGGTGTAATCAAAATTCAGTAGAATACAAATAAATAGTGCAAAGAAAGGAGCTACATACAGATAAACATTAGTTCAGAACTCAAGTAGTCTTAGTACTGTACAAGAGACTAGACTGAAGTCACTGAACTGATAAACATACATATTAGCTCAGTAACTGACTGCAAGTACTCAAAGACGCTGCCTCAATTTGATTGATTCTGAGACAGGGATAACAACTCTCAAAAGCTGATATGAAGGAAGCAACATAATAATAAGAAATCGCAAGCCATAAGTGAATCAAGAACAAATATTACAGGACACTAGAATCTGGGCTCTGAGTTGATTGTGTATTTGGTTGCTTTCAAGAAAAGAAAAACGAGTTTCAAAGCTGCCTGATATGAAGGAAGCAGCATAATACTAAGAAATCACTTGCAAACCAGCAGTAATCATACTAATTAAGAGACATGAACACTGCAACTGTTAAGGAATATGGATATCATCTAGAAATGGCGAAACTAAACCAGAAGGTACAAGATAATATTTAGCAAGAACACTAAAAGGCGAGCTGAAGCCAAACTACAAGAGAATATTTAGCAAGAGAATATTTATATATAACTCTGGTTAGGAAGTTAGGAAGATGATACATCGAAGGGGCATTTAAGCATATAGTTCTTGGAGTCTTATTTTATAAAAAAAAAAGAACTGACTTCACTTTAAAAATGGTTCACACCAAAATTATTGTTTCCAACTGGGTGTGAATGAATTGCTTATATGACTAATAATAATCCATCACACTAATCATCTAAGCAGAGATCCACACTGCTCCAAAATCATGACAAATAAAATGATAGAGCATCAGCTAGCTATGAAGCACGAGCATGACTACAAGCTGGTAGCTCTAGGTTTGAGTACAAAGTTATCGATGTATCATACCCGAGCTTGCTGGTGGTAAGATGGCGCTGGGCATGGTGGCGATCTTGGTTGTTGCCGGTTCACCGAAGGATGTCATGGTGGCTGTTGTGATTAGGGTTTGACTCAGAGCAGGCGTGCACCAAGCTCTTCACGCCTAGATCGATCCACACGGTCGTTGCTCTCGCCAGCAACTGAATCGGCTACGGTGGCGGTTGGCGAAGGGAGGGTGGTGACGCGCGGATCTTGAGGCGGGTGGTGTGTGAAGTTGCGATCCAGTGGTGCGTGGCGGCGGGAGGAGGCATCGATGAGAGCGTGTGGCGGCGCTGTCGCAGAGGAGGCAGAGAAGAGCGGAGGGGACAGAGACTTTTTTCTTTGAGCGGAAACGAAGACTTTGGTAGGCTGCCGCTGGAAACCGGTGGCCTTCGCGGGCATGTCCATGAATGCCACATAAATTTCGTGGCAGGCCACAATCACCATTTAGGCTAAAATTGGATTGCCGCTGCTATTTACAACTTGTCTGAAAACGTCATAAACTGAACCGGTACCATGGTGGCAATTTGATGTATTATGCGGTTTGGTGGGAGGGAAAAACGGTCCACTGAAAAGTTGAACGAAAATTTTGGCAGAAATCTTTGCTCCTTTTAGTAGGTACTAGAAAAATTGCCCGTGCGTTGCACCGGGATAACGTTCAAGATACATTAATTCCAATTGGTAAAAGTCCAAACTGAGCGGTTATCATTAGTTACATATATTTTTTATATAAAATAGAAAACAGGCCCGAGCATTGCAACGGAAGAGAAAACGTTCATAAAAATGAAGAAAGTAAGTTACGGTGATAGAACTAAGCCAAAAAAAAAAAACCAGTCAGCTTGAGCATATCCATGACATACTCCGCGGTCAAGTTAGCCGCCACTACCTACTCTATCAGCCACCAAAAAAATCTTTTTTTTGTAGAAAATATTTTATTGTTTCAATAAATTATTAATACGTACTCTCAACCTTTGGCTAAAATGAGAATCAAAGATCAAGCAAAACCAATTTCAAAAATACATGACAGAAAAACGACATCATGCGGCATCCAATCCCAGCCAAAACAAACTGGTATGGCATATTTCTACAACTGCTCGATCGGTAATGGGTTTTTCATCAATTTTGCTCCTCAATTCCTCACAAAACAGATCCAGGTATTAAATATTAAATTGATTTATCTCTGGTAATCTGCAATCGGGGCGGTATTCTGGTCGCAAATGTATCTCCTACACGTTTTGCTTTTTCTGATCTTGCATCGGGGGATAAAATAATTTATAATAAAATAGATGTCCATAAGCTGTTCAGCAACTTGGACTGTGTCCAGGACAAATGCCTTCTGACTTGCTTTGCAATAGTATTTCTATGCTCTTTCCCAAACTGAATTACAAAAACAGAATATAATTTTCATCCTGGGAGTTCTGAAAATAAATTTCGTGCTCAATCACCACTGGAACTCATAATCTCCTCAAAGCACTCTTGAAAGCTGAATCCCTATTTGCTACCATGAATCTATCAGGAAAAAAAAAAAGACTTATGATGGAAACACCAGATCACGTGACATCCCTCATGTGATTGAAATAGTTGGCGTCCCTCGGTATGCCGCCACTCCTCTCGCACGAGAGTATCTCGGGTCCAGTCCACACCATCTCGGCCAGACGCTCAATGACTTTGTGCAGCAGCGCCTTCCACACCGTAGCGTCCACCCTCGCCGTGCTCCAGCTAAGCAGGTCCGTGGTCTCGTAGAGCCTCCTGGCTAGGTCTAGAAGGTCGACTCTGCAGGCATAGTGGTCTCCAGCCTGGGTGTGACACCGTGCTTGGCCTGATCATGTGCCGTCGCGCTGGCCCAGCGCGCGCGGCCGTGGCAGCGAACTCGTCCTGGCTGATCCTCGAGCGACCATGTCGCGGTAGAGACTCGCAGGGCGGAGTCAAGGGACCGGGAGCTCTTGCGCGAAATCCATCTCAGCTCTTGAATCCACCCGCTCCTATCCCGTTTCGCCTGCGCTATCTCCGGTAGTCCCTCGTGCGTTCTCGCCTTGTCGCTACCGTTGCTGCCGTCCTGGACACGAGCCGGCTCGGTCTAGGCTCGGTGCCCTCCGGCCGCTTGACGGGTGTGGGGTTCGGCTGCGCTGGATGAAGCTGATGCGCATCACCGTGGATCGGTGGGAGTACGTCGAGACCAACATGGCGCTCTCGATCTTGGTAGTACTTGTTCTTGAGCATCGATGCGGTTCTTGCGCTGTACGTTGGACTGGTGGGATGAGTTTTTTTAGCAGGCAGACGAGAGCTCGATGATATCTTTTTTTGGACACGGACGTATTTTTTTGACGAACAGGCGAAGAGAGCTACCAAACAAAGGCATTGCATGCAAAGTTTTAAATAGCCGGCTATAGCCTGGCTATAGCCCGGCTATAGCCTTTCGGGAGACCTGCCGCTGCGGCTATGCCAGTTGTAGGCTAAATGAGAAAAAACCGCTAATAGCCGGCTATAGCCCTATTTAGCCTCAAATTTAGCCGCTAAACCTCCCGCATTTTGAATTTCTCTTCTCTTTTCTTTTTTATTTCTTGTTTTCCAAATTTGCATTCAATATAATTAGATAAAACTTGTGAATTGAATAATTGAATATTTGTTTGCCTTGAATAGTTGAGTAAGTTGTATCACAAATCGTATTTGAGTCATAAGTTTCCTATCTTTTGGTAATATATGACTAAAATATTCTAATTTTTTGAAAAAGGCTAAATGGAATAGCCCGCTATAACCCGGCTATAGCCTTTTATAGCCTCCAAAAAAATCGCGGCTAAATAAGATAGCCCGCTATTTTAAACTATGATTGCATGGCAGTTCATAGTGCAAGACGCCGTTTAGCAGAGGTTGCCTTTTCGCTCGAGCATGATCCGCTTGATCTTTCTGCGAAGGCGCGGCTTTATCCAGTCCATCCTCATTTTTGTCCACCAGCTGGGCGTTTAATCGATTGAGCTCGCCCGGAGGGAAAAATCCAGGCGGCGAAGCAAATCTAGGGTTAGTAGAGTTTTGCTTTGGCGAGGTAGCGGAGTAGATCGCAGTTTGAGCCTACACCCCTATGGTTAACTATTTGAGGACATTCTGGAACGGGTCCGGGCTGGAATTAATGAGCTATCGCCCGGCCAGGAACGATTTCTAGCCGGAGTCTGCTATCGCCCAGCGAACAATTTTTCACTATAGCGGTGGCATTGCGGGAAATTTCGATTGAAAATCAAGGGCAGTTTAAAGTTGGACGAAAATCTCGCAAAAAATCTTATTTTCTTTATTATTCGGTATATATAGATATAGATAGATTTGAACTATATTAAACGGTAGCCCAACGCTTATTATGAATTGAAGAGAATAATATTCCTTTTCTTGGGAATCAAGAAGTTTTCCTTCTTGTCATATATTGGTTTATAGGCAGTACTTCTAAAAAAAAATTCGAAATGGGGAAATATCACCCCAGAATCTGCGTCCAAGGGATGCACACGGATTTTTTTATTAGATTATTCACAACACATTACAAGAGCAATACAAAAGATCAACCTCGAAGCCACCTCGCTAAACCTACAGTGGGATGAAGGGTGTGACAATACACAGATAACCCACAAGTATAGGGGATCGCAACAGTCTTCGCGGGAAGTAAAACCCAATTTATTGATTCGACACAAGGGGAGACAAAGAATACTTGAAAGCCTTAACAGCGGAGTTATCAATTCAGCTGCACCTGGAAACAGACTTGCTCGCAAGAGTTTATCAGTAGTAACAGTTTTATAGCAGTAGCAGTGGTGAAATAACAGCAGCAGTGAAACAAAGACAGCAGTAGTGATTATAGTAAACATCAGGATTAAAATACTGTAGGCACAGGGATGGATGACGGGCGTTGCATTGATGAGAGAAACTCATGTAACAATCAAAGCAGGGCATTTGCAGATAATAATAAAACGGTGTCCAAGTACTAAGCAATCCATAGGCATGTGTTCCGTATATAGTCGTACGTGCTCGCAATGAGAAACTTGCACAACATCTTTTGTCCTACCAGCCGGTGGCAGCCGGGCCTCTAGGGAATCTACTGGATATTAAGGTACTCCTTGTAATAAAGTACCGGAGCAAAGCATTAACACTCCGTGAACACATGTGATCCTCACATCACCGCCTTCCCCTCCGGTTGTCCCAATTTCTGTCACTTTCGGGCCTCGGGTTCCAGACAGCGACATGTGTATACAACTTGCAGGTAAGATCATAAAACAATGCATATCATCATGAAACAGTAACATGTTCAGATTTGAAATCATAGCACTCGGGCCCTAGTGACAAGCATTAAGCATAACAAATTGCAACAATATCATCAAAGTACCAATTACGGACACTAGGCACTATGCCCTAACAATCTTATGCTATTATATGACCAATCTCATCCAATTCCAACCATCCCCTTCAGCCTACAGTGGGGGAATTACTCACACATGGATGGGGAAATATTGCTGGTCGATGGAGAAGCGTCGGTGGTGGCGATGACGATGATCTCCTCCAATTCCCCGTCCCGGCGGAGTGCCAGAACGGAGTTTCTGGTCCCGAGACGGAGTTTCGCGATGTGGCGGCGTTCTGGAGGGTTTCTGGCGACTTCGACTTCTCTCCCGTGTTTTTTAGGTCGAAACCCCTTATGTAGTCCAGAAGAGGGCGACGGAGGCCAGCCGAGGCGGCCACACAGTAGGGCGGCGTGCCCCCCTCCTGGGCCGCGCCGGCCTAGTGTGTGGGGGCCTCGGGCCTCCACCTGGCTTGCCCTTCTGGCTCCGTAATTCTCCTGGAAAAATAAGACCTTCGACATAAATTCCGGGGATTTTCCTGAAAGTTGGATTTCTGCACAAAAACGAGACACCAGAGCAATTCTGCTGAAAACAGCGTTAGTCCGTGTTGGTTGTATCTAAAATACACAAATTAGAGGCAAAACAATGGTAAAAGTGTTCGGGAAAGTAGATACGTTTTGGACGTATCAACTCCCCCCAAGTTTAGCTTATTGCTTGCCCTCAAGCAATTCAGTTAACAACTGAGTGCGATAAAAGAACTTTCACGAACACATTTGCTCATATGATGTAAATATTCTCATGATATGGGCTAGCACTTAGGCAGTTCATAATAAGATACATGCAAATAAGATCATCTAATAGCTATGTCAATCATGGAAAGGTACCAACAATTAATAATAAGCATCATGAATCATGTCTATAAGCAGGATTGCAATGTTCATAAAAGGATATGATAAAGTGGTATCTCGCTTGCCCGAATTTGAACAGCAAAACATAAATGCCCAGGCACCTCTGAACAGGAGTAAAATTATTTTGAGAGGTGTTTGTTGTTGTCAACGAATGGTAATGGGTACACCAACTACCTCGCCAACCAGACTTTCAAGAGCGGCTCCCATGAAGGGCGTTATTTCTACCAGCAAGGTAGATCATCCCTCTTCTCTTTTGTTTACACACGTACTTTAGTTTTATTATGGGTGACCCAACCTTTTCTTACACAAGCCATGGCTAACCAAATCCTCGGGTGCCTTCCATCAATCTCATACCATGGAGGAGTGTCTATTTGCAAAATTAAGTTGCTTACTGATGAATCAGAGCAAAACATGTGAAGAGAATTATTAATAAAGTTATTAATTGGGACTGGGCACCCCGTTGCCAGCTCTTATTATGAAGGTCTGTCAAAAGTAAATGACAAGGTTGAAAGATAAACATCACATACTTCCTCATGAGCTATAAAACATTAACACAAATTGAGAAGCATTTTGAAGGTTTAAAGGTAGCGCATGAGAATTTACTTGGAATGGTTTGAAATGCCATGCATAGGTATTTGTGGTGGACACTTTGGAACAACTTGGTTTTCAGGGGTTTGGAAGCACGAGCAGCGTTCCCGCTCAGTACAAGTGAAGGCTAGCAATAGACTGGGAGCGACAAATCAAGAGAGCGATCCACTGTCATAATCATGCTTGCGGCAAAATAAATTAACGGAGGCATAAAAGTGATACAAGAACTGCGAGGCAAAGTAAATCATCGAGGCTTAATTGACTTTTGTTCGAGTCATATGCATGCGTGAGCATGTGCCAAGTCGATTCAAATGAATTATTCAGAGGAGGATACCACAATGTCATACCTATTTATGAATAAAACAATGCAAGCAAACATCCATGACATGCTACTCATATTAATAAACTGGAGCTAAACATGAGAGATCATGAACTACTAGACTTTCTTAAATGACATATATCTCACATGAACCAACTAAGCATGCTCACATGGATGAGTATATGTACAAAAATGAAAACAAATAGAGTTCATACCAGCCTCTCACCACAATCGAATTGTCGTAGATCGTCATTATTGCCTTTCACTTGTGTAGCTTGAATAATATGGAATGAAAACCACGCTCCAGCCACCGAAGACCATTGAACTCATAATGAACTTTACAAAACCAAAGAAGAACAGCAAATATTTTTGGTGTTTCCGAATTGGAAACAAGAACAAAAGGAAACAAGCAAACAAAGTAAAATCTTTTTGGATTTTCTTATAGCAAACCAACGATAGCAAATAAAGCAAAATAAATGCATGAAACCAAAATAAACAAATGGTAAAGAGAAAAAACATAAATATTTTTGGTCTTTTTGTGTTTTAGGAAAGAAACAAAGAAAAAACTAGAAAATGAAAACTAGAAAAGTCACATAAACACAAAGCAGCAGGAATTCGTCAAACTTGACAGAAGTACAGTAATCGATTTTTAAGAAATTCTTACACTGCCCAGCTCGAAAAGTGTTCAACTAATTAAAGTTAGATAACAACCTGGGGAACACGCAAAAAAATTGGCTTCGCAAAATAACGTTCTGGCTGTTTTTGAGAATTTTTTTGGTATCAGTCCAGAATCTGTTTTCAGGCAGCACTTCCCCAAATATCATCTCCCTCTTATTAGAAAACCACTCAAAGAAGCTAAACAAGTATATACAAGTATCCAGCAACCATAATATGAAAAGATTGAGTGATGTCGGTATACCTCCCCCCAAGCTTAGGCTTTTGGCCTAAGTGGAGTTCAATCCCATGGTGCCCATGAGGTAGCACCTCCGTAGTACGACGAAGATGGATCATATTCCGGGTATGTGCTGGAAGAAGCACCCGGATACGTGACGGTGTAGTCGTAGGAGGGCTCGGCGTCCTCGGAGTCATGCTGCTGGTGGAAGCCCTGTATCTTCAATTGCTCATCCACCTCCTCCTTAGAGCGCGACCATGGTTTCCTGTCAATACTGAACAAATCTTGCTGCGGCAAAGGGATTTTCCTCTCATCCCCGTCAGAAAACAACATTCTATAGACCATATTATCTAGCCTAGAGTTAGCTGTAACAAATTGACGACTCTTCATAGCACCAATATCAAGCCTTATAGGAGTTAATTTCACGTCAGTAGGGTCAAGAGGAAGATCTAGATATGCTAAAATGCGCGATGCAATAATTCATCCAAAAATAGGCCCCCTGCTAGACAAGCGGCGAGCAACAAGAGCACCAAGATGATAAGGTGTATCTTCAGTGAGTGCAGCAATTAAGAAAGCAAGGTGATAGCTAGAAATATTGCTAGTGTTCTCCCTACCAAGAATGCTAGTAGCAAGGTAATAAGCAAAATACTTAATGGCGGGGAGTTGGATGTTTGTTATCTTGCCACGCTAAATGGTGCGGCAATCATCGTTGGTGATCTCTCGATAGAGCTCAAGCAAAGCCCTGGGATTGTCCTCGATCCTCTTCGCTGTACCTACAGGGGCAATATCCAATGCAATACAAAAATCTTCCAAACTCATAGTAACAGGATTACCATAGATCTTGAATGTTACTGTCGGGTGATAGTGCTTGTTGTTGAACTTGAAGCTTTCAACAAAGATTTTAGTGAGCATGTGGTATTGCTCCCTCTCATCTTCCATATAGGCGGTTAAGCCCGCCTTACCAACGAGGGTCAAGAAATCATTCAACAACCCTGCATTATTCAAAAAGTCATAGCATGGGAAAGATGAAGCGTTAGGGACTCCATTGTCCTCTTCGGGTTCGAAGCTTGGCGCGATGACGTCCTCATTATAGGATCGCCTGAATCGAGTGGCGGTCCTAGAGGGCCTTCCCGTGCTTGTCATCTCTCTCTCAAACACTTCTCCAAAGTTATAATTATCCATCTTCCTTTTCTGAAATTTTTCAACAAACATTATAAAATTTGATTTGGTGACATATAATTGAGGGAAACTACCATAGGAACTTGCTAGAGTACTAATCATGCATCAAAACTAGTTTCTACAACTTAGAACAAGCATGCAAGCTCACTAAACATGTTACCTACATCAGCAAAATATTCAAGATATACTCAACCAAACAAAATTCTACTTGGATAATCGGAGGAGTCACATACCGGAGAGCAAATGTGCCAAATTTCAGACAGAAATCTGGGCTGAGCAAAGAGATCGAGAAATCTTGAGCTCTTGAGAAGAAACACGAGTGAGAGAAAGCTGGTGCGAGTTTTTTCGGGAGAGAGAAGAGAGTGGGAGGAAGAGATGAATAAGTGGGGCAAGGAGGGGCCCACACAACAGGGTGGCATGCCCCCCTTGCTGGTCGCGCCGGCCTGTGGGGTGCCACCCTGGGGTGCCCCACTGGTCATCCCCAGGTGCTCCCAGGTGCGTCTTCGAAAAATAAGACCAACGGTATAATTTTTGTGAATTTTTGAAAACTTTGAAAAATGCACATTTCTGGGTATTAAATTTATTATTACTGGGCAGGAAATTTTTTTGAAATCTCTAATTGACTAAAGAACTTTGCAAAACAAAAGTGCTACAGCAAAAGTGGAGGAAGAAAGAGATGTTGTTTACCTCCTCTATGCATATAAAAGGTATTTGTTAACAAGGTTGATCAAGTCTTGCCACCAAATAAATTTTACATAGCATAAGAAGAAATAAACCTCAAATCAATCATGTTACCTTGAATTGTATTGATATGGATCCAATCATAAGATTTTGATATCCTTCTTTAGGCTCATATATAGGACAATCAATAGCTCCAACTTTGATAGTTCTCACACTAGAAATGGTATTAACTCCACATACTTTATCAATCCTCTTGGGAAAATAAACGGTATGCTCCTTGTCATCGACATTGAAAGTAACCTTTCCTTTATTGCAATCAATAACAGCCCCTGCGGTGTTAAGAAAAGGTCTCCCAAGAATAATAGACATATTATCATCTTCAGGCATTTCCAACACAACAAAATCAGTTAATATCAAGCAGTTATTAGTAACTTGAACATGAACATCCTCACATATACCAACAGGAATAACAGTAGATTTATCAGCCATTTGCAAAGATATATCAGTAGGTATCAACTTATCTAAATAAAGTCTCTTGTAAAGAGAAAAAGGTATAACACTAACACCGGCTCCCAAATCACATAGAGCAGTTCTAACATAATTATTCTTAATAGAACAAGGAATAGTCGGTATACCTGGGTTGCCCAACTTCTTTGGAACTTTACCATTGAAAGAGTAATTAGCAAGCATAGTGGAAATATCCTCATTAGGAATTTTCCTTTTGTTAGAGACAATATCTTTCATATACTATGAATAAGGAGGCAATTTAATAGCATCAGTCAAAGGGATTTGCAAGAATAGAGGTTTCATCCAATCACAAAATTTATTATAATGTTCTTCTTCCTTTGATTTTAGTTTCTTAGCAGGAAAAGGCATTTGCTTTTGTACCTATGGTTCCCTTTCATTACCATATTTCTTAGCAATAAAATCTTCTTTAGTATACTTTTTATTTTTAGCATGCTTTTCAGGTTTATCTTCAACTTCTTCTTTATCAGAAGCATCATTCTTATCATTATCTTTATCAAGTTCATTACCACTTTCAGTTTCAGCATCAGAAATAGAAATACTATTAGGATCATTAACAGGTTCAGAGGATTCTACAACATTTTTATGTTTCTTCTTCTTTTCCTTAGAAGGAGCACTAGTTTCAATTCGTTGAGAATCTTGTTCAACTCTTTTGGGATGCCCCTCAGGATATAGAGGATCCTGGGTGGAAACACCGCCTCTAGTTGTTACTTCATAAGCATGTTTTTCTTTAGAATTATTTTTTAACAAGTTATTTTGCACTTTAGTGAGTTGATCAATTTGAGTTTGAACCATTTAAAAATATTTAACAAGCATCTTAACATCATTGGAGGTTCTCACCACAATATCATGCAAACTGTTAATAGCTTGAGAATTTTTCCATTAGATGATTCTCTACTCTCATATTAAAATTTTCTTGCTTAATAATATAATTGTCAAACTCATCTAAGCATTGAGCAGGAGGTTTTGAATACGGAATATCTTCCCTAGTAAAGCGTTGAAGAGAGTTTACCTCAATCATGGATGAAGGAGGAATTATCTCACATATATCTTCTATGGGAGGTAAATTCTTTACATCTTCAGATTTAATACCTTTCTCCTTAAGAGATTTCTTGGCTTCACTCATATCTTCATCATTTAATTTAATTAAACCCCTCTTCTTCAATATCGGCGTCGGAGTTGGTTCAGGTGTAGTCCAATCATCATGATTCCGGCCAATTTTAGCCAATAATTCTTCAGCTTCGTCTGGAGTTCTTTTCCTGAAAACACAACCAGCACAACTATCTAAATATGCTCTAGACTCAATTGTTAGTCCACTATAAAATATATCAAGTAAATCATGCTTCTCCAAATCATGTCCAGGTCGAGCTCTAATAAGAGAGCAAAATCTTGCCCATGCTTCAGGCAATTTCTCTCCATCTTCCTGGTCAAAGCTATAAATTTTCTGTAAAGCGGCATGTTGAGCACTAGCAGGAAAGTATTTCCGAAAGAAAACATCAAGAAAATCACCTGGACTATTAATAGAACCAGGAGGCAAACTATTATACCAAGTTTTAGCATCTTCCTTTAATGAGAAAGGAAAAAAATTAGCAACAAAATAAGTGCACAACTTGACATCATGAGAAAACAAGCTACTCATAGAAGAAAGTTCATTCATGTGTTCTACAGCACTTTCTTTTTCAGTACCACAAATGGGTGTTTTCTCAACAATAGCTATATGAGATAGATCAAGAGAAAAATCATAATCTTTATCCTTAATGTTTATAGGAGATGTGGCAAATTTAGGATCAGGAGACAGCTTATATCTAACAGTATGTTGTGCGAGAAACTTTTTAATTTTTCTTGCATCAGTAATAGCATTGCATTTATCAATAAAATCATCATCAAGCTCCACATAATCCTCATCAGGATCATCACTAGAGTATTCAAGCTCAGGTGAATTAACAGGTGTAGCAGTATTTTCATTAGGAGTTTCAGCATTTTCAATTTGTCTAGACCTAGCAATTGTAGCATCTAGAAAGGATCCCAATGAACCACTATCATCAAGCACATCAGAAGCATCATCAATATTATAAGAGTTTTCAGATTCAGCAGAAGTACCAGCAAGTGAAGCTTGCGGTGGTGAAACAAGTTGACTTATCACAAATGGTGAATCAAGAGCAGCAGAGGTACTCAGAGTTGTAACTTTTCTTGTAGTGGATGGTAATATGGCGACTTTAGAATCGCGAGATTTACCCATGATGGAGAATTTGCAGCGAACAATATCAATCCAAGTGAACTTCCAAATAAAGCTATGCTCCCCGGCAACGGCGCCAGAAAATAGTCTTGATAATCCACAAGTATAGGGAATCGCAACAGTCTTCGCGGGAAGTAAAACTCAATCTATTGATTCGACACAAGGGGAGACAAAGAATACTTAAAAGCCTTAACAGCGGAGTTGTCAATTCAGCTGCACCTGGAAACAGACTTGCTCTCAAGAGTTTATCAGTAGTAACAGTTTTATAGCAGTAGCAGTGGTGAAATAACAGCAGCAGTGAAACAAAGACAGCAGTAGTGATTATAGTAAACAGCAGGATTAAAATACTGTAGGCACAAGGATGGATGACGGGCGTTGCATGGATGAGAGAAACTCATGTAAAAATCAAAGCAGGGCATTTGCAGATAATAATAAAACGGTGTCCAAGTACTAAGAAATCCATAGGCATGTGTTCCGTATATAGTCGTACGTGCTCGCAATGAGAAACTTGCACAACATCTTTTGTCCTACCAGCCGGTGGCAGCCGGGCCTCTAGGGAATCTACTGGATATTAAGGTACTCCTTTTAATAAAGTACCGGAGCAAAGCATTAACACTCCGTGAACACATGTGATCCTCACATCACCGCCTTCCCCTCCGGTTGTTCCAATTTCTGTCACTTTGGGGCCTCGGGTTCCGGACAGCGACATGTGTATACAACTTGCAGGTAAGATCATAAAACAATGCATATCATCATGAAACAATAACATGTTCAGATCTGAAATCATGGCACTCGGACCCTAGTGACAAGCATTAAGCATAACAAGTTGCAACAATATCATCAAAGTACCAATTACGGACACTAGGCACTATGCCCTAACAATCTTATGCTATTACATGACCAATCTCATCCAATCCCTACCCTTCCCCTTCAGCCTACAGCGGGGGAATTACTCACACATGGATGGGGGAAACATTGCTGGTCGATGGAGAAGCGTCGGTGGTGGCGATGGCGATGATCTCCTCCAATTCCCCGTCCCGGCGGAGTGCCAGAACGGAGTTTCTGGTCCCGAGACGGAGTTTCGCGATGTGGCGGCGTTCTGGAGCGTTTCTGGCGACTTCGACTTCTCTCCCGTGTTTTTTAGGTCGAAACCCCTTTAGTAGTCCAGAAGAGGGCGTCGGAGGCCAGCCGAGGCGGCCACACAGTAGGGCGGCGCGCCCCCCTCCTGGGCCGCGCCGGCCTAGTGTGTGGGGGCCTCGGGCCTCCACCTGGCTTGCCCTTCTGGCTCCGTAATTCTTCTGGAAAAATAAGACCTTCGACATAAATTCCGGGGATTTTCCTGAAAGTTGGATTTCTGCACAAAAATGAGACACCAGAGCAATTCTGCTGAAAACAGCGTTAGTCCGTGTTAGTTGTATCCAAAATACACAAATTAGAGGCAAAACAATAGCAAAAGTGTTCGGTAAAGTAGATACGTTTTGGACGTATCATACACCAACTCACATCATCCAAAAAACCAAATGCCTTCCCAAGCCGCCCAATAGCAGGTGAGAAGCATATCCAGTCAAGCAGACTCTCGGCGCATGCCAATGCACACGCTACAGAAGTTGCTACCGCCGTCTTCCTCGACCCCATCTTCAAGAGAGATCATCGCATTAACCTTGCAAGATCTGCCGTCGATGCCACCATGACGTCAGACGGCTCCACCATCATGCACACATACATCATCTCGCATCCGTCGTCGATACCCTGCAACACCATGCCACCGAGACTCAGTGCCATCAATGTGGTAGATGAATACCACTCCAGTAACATCCGCCAACATCCAGCAGGTGCTCCAAAAAACTATGCCCGAAGAGGTAGAACGATGCAGGTAGCGCCGCCATCGTCCGATCCGGGAGACCCAGATCTAGGGTTTCCCCCCGAGCAGCGCGAGTGGGTAGATGCAGGTTGCGACGGCGATACCTTCAAGAAATTAACGACGCGTAACGTCGCCATCGCCTGCCATGACCAGGGTCGGAGCACGATTTTCACCGGAAGCCGCACATCTCCAACTCGCCGAGTGTAGTGACGAGACAAGCAAATACGATGCCTTCGACACGACGCCAAGCGACGCAGACATCGTCCGCGCAGACCGAGAGCGAAGCGCGGTTTTCACCGGCTGCCCTGTCACCCTAAGCTCGGCGTCGACTCGATCTTCACCGCCGGAGATCTGTGTGGGATCCCAAGATCCCCCACCAAAGATCCCTACGAGGCCGTCCATCTCCGGAGAGGAGGTCGCCGCCATGCCCGGGGCCGCTGCCCTGGCTCCCATGTGATGCGGGCGGAGCAGCCCGTCACACAGAGGAGAAGGCGCAACAGACATGACCGCCTCCAGGCCCCAAGGGCCAAGATCCGGCCACGCCACCACCGCCGCCGCCTCGCCTTCCGGCCACCGACGCCGCACACCACCACCACCACAAAAGAGATCAGGAGCGCCGCCCCCGCTCCCCAGGCGCGACCAGCTGAAACCCCCGCCGCCGCCATGCCGCGCGGGCTTTGCCCGGCGGCGGCGAGGGGAGGGAGGGGCTGGAGGGGGGCCGGTGAGAAGGGGCTCCCCAGAGTGGCGTGGCGTCGCCACCTGGCGGAGGGTTAGGTCGGAAGTACTGTAAATGATACCTTGGGTCAGAGTACTAAGCGCGGTAACTAGATCCATGAAAAAAAAAACTTGCAGAATCCTATACCTTCTGATTGTTTCGCGGAAACAAAATCCTGCCGATAGCACGCGTTCCTAACCAGGAGTAGCATCTCACATAATAATGATACGCACTATAATTGTTTGATCTGAAAATCATATCGCAGGTATATATATATCATTTCGCAGGTCTTCCTTCATGTATGTATGGATTGCGCCAATTAATTAATATCATTTTACCAATTAGCGTAACAGATCTCGTAGTTAATTAGGATCGTATACTCTTTTTATATATATACTGATGCGAGAGGCGATCGTTAGGTCATTGGCTTATTGCCTTCTTCTAGTTCGTCGAGAAAAAAAATTCCAATGAAGGAGGGCAGCGTGGTTTACACAATTGCTATTTTGTTCATGACGTGGCTTGTTGTTGGTGGACAATGTAAGCATATCATCTCTGTCGCACTGTTTATATTCTAGCAGCACTCACAACTATATAATGTTTACATTATATATATAACGTGCGTAATGACTATATCTTTAACAATGCAAAATCTTCATCTTTTATGCAGGTTATTTCCATGGCTACCCATTGGATCCGTATGTGGTCCTACCTACAACCAATGAAGAAACGAGCGGATTTGGATACTGGGTGCAACCGGCTAGAGAGGGTTGCGCGGGATATGTACAACTAGTGCTGCTGGCGTTTTGATTTCCGCCTAGCATTTTAGTGCCTATGAATCTCTTGTCATACTCTTTGTTTAGATGGTTGATACATGTATCGACCCTGCGTGACCCATAATGTAATCTTTTGTAAAACTAAGTTCGCTACTTCAATAATGAAATAAAAGCTGCATGCATCAATCGATGCAGAGGTTGGGGTTTATGCCTCCATTTCGAAAAAAAATGTAGGTCGTCCTGAAACCCGAAGGACCTATATCAAGATGGTCGTGCCAACGCGACTAGGCTGGAATTATTGTTAGATGAGAGCAAGATTCGCTTGAAATTTTGTGTGATCAGGAACTGCAAGACCAAAGGCGAAGCATTGACCAGAGAATGCATCTGTTGCGTCACTAAGCCAGAAGTACCGTGCTTTCATTCCCTAAAAGATTGTCAGGCAAATTGCCCGCCCATAAAATCAAAATAAGGGCCTGTATTACCGAAACATGCATGTAAAATAGCATGTTGCTATTCAAATAAAATTTTGTGTTGAGTTCGAGCCTACTGTTCCCAGAGTAGTTGCATGTACCCCTAGCTAGTGCGTTTTTACCTTATTCCTTGTAAATCATCCATTCATCCATATTTTCTGATGTGCGATCAAAATGGACAAGAAATCAGCAATCTTTTGATTCCTTGTGTGTTTGAAGAGAGCAGCACGATAGATTTTCTTAGCCTCCAACGAAAGGATGGTAGCTAGCTCGATTCGATTTGTTTGCGTGCTTTGGATTGGTTTGAATTTTGGAACGTGCTCACAGTTGTCAGTAGCGCGCATGTGAACCAGGGGTGATCTTTAACTTCCTTTATAGTTAAGGAAAATGATGGTATTCCCACGTGGCACGCAGCGATCGCATCCTCCGCCTTGCCTATCGCCGCGTGTCCCCCCCCCCCCCCCGGGTCCCACCCCCTCTTCTTATCATCACACGGTTCTTCCTCCTTCACTTATTTTCCCCATCATTTTTTTCTCTCCACCTCACCTGCCCGGCACCACCAAGCGAGGCGCCACCGGGCCGGGAAGATCGGGCGACAGAGCTACCGGCGAACCTGGCTGGCCGCCGTGACCCATGGTCGTCCGCTACCGCCACGCGTCGGGCTCGACGAATTGGAGAGGTGGGATCTAGCCATGCCCGCTGCCGCCGACCAAACACTAGTGGAAAATAGGGCTTCCGTGGGAGCCATTTGTCGCGGGCGCGCCTGCACCCGCGACAATTGGGGTGGCCACGTCGCTCCTAATCCGGCAGATGCTTTTGTCGCGGCATTTTGTCGCGGGCCGTATTACGACCCGCGACAAAAGGGGTCGGAGCGACGTGGCCACCCCTTTTGTCGCGGGTCGTAATACGGCCCGCGACAAAATGTCCATGCCTATATATAGAAGCAGCCAGCCACCCCCCACCTCATTTTTTCCTTGGTGGTGAAGGTGGAGGTGTATGCTAGCTCATTTTTTCTACATGTGCACAAGAGGTGTTTGATGGAATGCTTGTGAGAGGGATGCCACTTGGTTTTATTTGATAAGATTTCTCCTCTTTTTGATCCTAAAAGGTTAGCAACTATTTTCTCGACTATATATATATGCATAGTCCGTACAATACTAATTTTAGCAAGGTGATTGCATCTGATACATATATAATTGTACTTATGATGCAGATGAGTCATCCATGGATGTACGGTAACCGATGTGCTCCCGCTTTCGGAGAGGGCGTGAATTCTTTCCTGCTTGTGGCCGAGGCCAACAAGTCGAAGCAAGGTTTTATGTGCTGTCCATGTCTAAAATGTAAGAACGAGAAGGATTACTCTTGCTCAAGAGACATTAAGAGCCACCTGCTTCGGTTTGGATTCATGTCCAGCTATAATGTTTGGACCAAGCACGGAGAAGGAGGGGTTATGATGGAAGACGGCGATGAAGAAGAAGATAATGATGACAAGTACCGATCTATGTTCTCTGAATGCTTTGATACCGCAATGGACGACAATGAAGAAGAAGGAGGTGAAGAACAGGCATCAGATGATCCTGTTGATGATGATCTTCGTCGGGCCATTTCTGATGCAAGAAGAGGCTGTGGCACGGATAAGGAGAGGTTGCAGTTCGACAAGATGTTAGAGGACCACCACAAATTGTTGTACCCAGGTTGTGAAGATGGGCATAGAAAGCTGGGTAGCATATTGGAATTGCTGAAATGGAAGGCAGAGGTCGGTGTGACTGACTCGGGATTTGAGAAATTGATGATAATATTAAAGAAGTTGTTTCCAAGAAATAATGAATTGCCCGTCGGTACATATGAAGCAAAGAAGCTTGTCTGCCCTCTAGGATTAGATGTGCGGAAGATACATGCATGCATTAATGATCGTATCCTCTACCGCGGTGAGAAGTACGAGAATTTGAATAAATGTCCGATATGTGGTGCATTGCGGTATAAGATCAGAAAAGATGACCCTGGTGATGTTGAGGGTGAGCCACCCAGGAAGAGGGTTCCTGCGAAGGTGATGTGGTATGCTCCAATAATACCACGGTTGAAACGTTTGTTCAGAAACAAAGAGCATGCCAAGTTGTTGCGATGGCACATGGAAGAACGTAAGAAAGACGCGATGTTGAGGCACCCCGCCGATGGTCGGCGGTGGAGAAACATCGGGAGAGAGTTCCCGGATTTTACAGGTGAGGCAAGGAACTTATACTTTGGTCTAAGTACGGATGGCATGAATCCTTTTGGGGAGCAGAGCTGCGATCACAGCACCTGGCCCATGACTCTATGTATCTACAACCTTCCTCCTTGGTTGTGCATGAAGCGGAAGTTCATTATGATGCCAGTGCTTATCCAAGGCCCAAAGCAACCGGGCAACGACATTGATGTGTACCTAAGGCCATTAGTCGATGAACTTTTGGAGTTGTGGGCCAAACCAGGTGTACGTGTGTGGGATGAGCACACGAGCAAGAATTTGACCTACGAGCATTGCTATTCGTAACCATCAATGATTGGCCTGCTCTCGGTAACATTTCGGGACGGACGAACAAAGGATACAATGCATGCACACACTGTTTAGATGAGACCGAAAGTAAATATTTGGGAAAAAGCAGAAAAGTTGTGTACCCGTTCAATCGTCGTTTCCTTCCGCGCAAGCATCCCTTAAGGAAAAAAGGCAAGCATTTCGATGGCGAGGCAGACCGCCGTCCGAAGTCTGTCCCCCGTAGTGGTGCTGATATATTTGACATGGTGAAGGATTTAAATGTTATCTTTGGAAAGGGTCCAGGCAGTCGACCTGTTCCGAAAGACGATGACGGACACGCGCCCATGTGGAAGAAGAAATCTATTTTTTGGGAGCTAGAATATTGGAAAGTCCTGGAAGTCCGCTCTGCAATCGATGTGATGCACCTGACCAAGAATCTTTGTGTGAATATTCTAGGTTTTCTGGGCGTGTATGGAAACACAAAAGATACACCAGAAGCACGGGAGGACCAAGAACTTCATAAAGGACGAAACGGCAATCATCCATGGCAGTTTGTAGGGCCTGTCAGCTACGCTCTTACCAAACAAGAGAAGGAGATCTTTTTTGAAGCCCTATTCAGTATCAAGGTTCCGTCTGGTTTCTCGTCGAATATAAAGGGGATAGTAAATATGAAGGAGAAAAAATTCCAGAACCTGAAGTCCCATGACTGTCACGTGCTTATGACACAATTGCTTCTGGTTGCATTGAGGGGACTGCTACCAGAAAATGTTCGACTAGCCATTGTGACGATATGTGCATTCCTCAACGCAATTTCTCAGAAGGTAATGGATCCAGAAACTTTGTCAGGATTACAGGAAGATGTGGTCGAATGTCTTGTCAGCTTCGAGTTGTTGTTCCCACCATCCTTCTTCAATATTATGACGCACCTCCTCGTTCACCTAGTTGAAGAGATTAGAATTCTCGGTCCTGTATTTCTACACAATATGTTCCCCTTCGAGAGGTTCATGGGAGTCTTAAAGAAATATGTTCATAACCGAGCTAGGCCGGAAGGAAGTATCTCAAAGGGCTACGGAACTGAGGAGGTCATTGAGTTTTGTGTTGACTTTCTTCCTGACCTTAAGCCGATTGGTGTTCCCGAATCTCGGTATGAGGGGAGGCTGACTGGAAAAGGCACACTAGGAAGGAAAGAAACGGTGTGCAGGGACAAGATTTCTTTCAATCAAGCACACTACACAGTTCTATACAATTCCAGCTTGGTGGCTCCGTACATCGAGAAACATAAGAATGTTTTACGAGAAATAAACCCGGGCCAGCTCGAGTCCTTGATTACACGTCAACACATGAATACCTTCGGCGAGTTGGTTGCAAAGACATCTCATTAATGACCCATCTGTTGTGGAGCAGCTGTACTTGTTGGCCAGGTTACCATCTTCAAACATATGTACATTCCAAGGGTACGAGATAAATGGGAATACATTTTACACGATCGACCAAGATAAAAAGAGCACCAACCAAAACAGCGGTGTCCGCTTCGATGCAAAAGACGAGAATGGGCAGACCACCACATATTATGGATACATAGAGGAGATATGGGAAGTTGACTATGGTCCCACTTTTAAGGTCCCTTTGTTTCGGTGCAAATGGGTGAAGCTCAGCTCTATACATATTGACGATAAGTACGGTATGATAACAGTGGATCCCAACAATCTTGCGTACCTGGACGAGCCTTTTGTCCTAGCCAGCGAGGTGGCTCAACTTTTCTACGTGAAGGACATGTCTAGCAAATCAAGAAAAAGAAATCAACAAAAGAATACATCAACCGAGGAGCCAAAGCGCCACATAGTTCTTTCGGGGAAAAGAAACATCGTGGGAGTGGATGACAAGACAGACATGTCGGAAGATTATAATAAGTTTAAAGAAATTCCGCCCTTCACGGTGAAAATTGACCCAAGCATCTTGCTAAATGATGAAGATTCTCCATGGCTACGGCGTAGAAGATCACAACACTAGATGGCGATGTAATAATGTATTCTTCATATATAGTTCCCAAGACAATCTCTACATTTACGTAATAATGAGAACCCTTTCCTTCATCCATGGGAATGAAACTGTGCTTGGCTTGTTGATTTTCTTGGCAAGGAGTATCGATGCTCCTTTTATAGGCACGGCACCGCTTCTACTTTGTCTTATTCCTTCGACAGGGCGTCGTGCGCTACATGCTTTATCTCATCGAGCAGTGCGTCCACCCACGCGTCCTTATCCTGCCGACAGCTTTAGTCGCGGTTGCAGCCACCAACCGTGACAAAAGGTTACCGACACATACTTATCCTGCCGATAGCTTTAGTCGCGGTTGCAGCCACCAACCGTGACAAAAGGCCCTCCTTGATAAGCCTCCCCCAGTCTTTTGTCCCGGTTTGAGCCTCCACCCGGGATGAAAGTTTCGCGCGCCACTTCGTTAATTCCCGCCTATTTTCTTCCCGCATTCCCGCCATTTTTCCACTATATATATGTAGGCTTGGACTCATATCTGCAAACCTCATCACTCTCTCCCATGGCTTCCATCGTATGTCTAACACCCCGGGAGGCGGAGGCACTTTGCGCCTCGAACTACCCCTGCCCGCCCGGCTACCGCGCCCCGACCGGCCCGTTTCTGAGCGTCGGAGGCGTACCGGTCCCTCCTATCCCTCTTGGTGTGCCACGCGAGATGGCCATCACGAACCACTACTATTTCGAGCTCACGCCCGAGCAGCGGAGGAATCCCCGGTGGCATCCCGACTACAGCCCGACTTGGGACAGCTTCTTCATCAATCGGCGTGAGAGGGCGGTTGCCGAGTACGAGGAGGACGGCCCGCCTCCTTCGAACTTCAACGAGGCCGGCCGTCGGATGTGGTGGCGCGGCCGGACTCTCCAGAGCGTCATGGCCTATCGTGGCCCCCGCCTGCGCTACCCTCAATCCCAGCCCACGCGTGCTCACCCGCTGAGGTTGGACAACCACGACCCCGATGCTAGCGACAATGATGTCGGCGACTATGATGAGGAGGCGGGCCGTCGGATGTGGTGGCGCGGCCGGACTCTCCAGAGCGTCATGGCCTATCGTGGCCCCCGCCTGCGCTACCCTCAATCCCAGCCCACGCGTGCTCACCCGCTGAGGTTGGACAACCACGACCCCGATGCTAGCGACAATGACGTCGGCGACTATGATGACTACAGTGGCGACTATTATAGGGCTAGGCACGACTATGATTGAATGGCTCCAACATTCGAATCTGGCCATGTATCTTAATTTTCAGTTGAGCTCTGTACTTTAATTTCAGTTCAGTCGTAATAAATTTCGTGTCAACCACTTTATTGAACAAAAACAACCGTCAACGACTTTATAAACTAAATTTAAAATAATAAAACCGACAACGACTTTATTGAAATTACAATAAAATAGATAAATTACTAGTCTAGTCTCTACTCGTCGTCGGAGGTTGTCTCCGTCCAAATGTCATCCCACCGAGGGTCGTTTTCGGTCCAAGTTGTATTCGGGTTCTCGAGCTCGAAGGTGGCGACGGCCCGATGGTGGCGCCTATTGGACCTGCGTTGTGCCCTAAGGATAGCGAAGAACGCGTCGGTGTTGTCGACGTTGTTGGGGAACTGCGCCCTCCACTGGCGCATCAACTGCTCGTCGTGCTCGGCGATGGCGATCCTGCGCTGCACCTGGCGGTGCCGTCGACGGTCCTCGTCGTCGACGAGGCACGGCGGTGGCACGAGGAACACTGCCTCCTCTAGCGATTTGTGGTGACCCGGCATACCACTGCATGGTGTAGTATGCAAGTCTGATATAACACCAATGAAACACCGTTCCACTAGTATTATATCGCTCAGAGTGGTACAACAGAAACATATGCGGGTCCAAGGCATGTCTATAGAATTACAACATTGACTCTGTGATGACGTGTAACTCACACGTTCGTTGGGAACCCCAAGAGGAAGGTATGATGCGCACAGCAGCAAGTTTTCCCTCAGAAAGAAACCAAGGTTTATCGAACCAGGAGGAGCCAAGAAGCACGTTGAAGGTTGATGGCGGCGGGATGTAGTGCGGCGCAACACCAGGGATTCCGGCGCCAACGTGGAACCCGCACAACACAACCAAAGTACTTTGCCCCAACGAAACAAGTGAGGTTGTCAATCTCACCGGCTTGCTGTAACAAAGGATTAACCGTATTGTGTGGAAGATGATTGTTTGCGTGAAAACAAGTAGAACAAGTATTGCAGTAGATTGTATTTCAGTAAAGAGAATTGGACCGGGGTCCACAGTTCACTAGAGGTGTCTCTCCCATAAGATAAACAGCATGTTGGGTGAACAAATTACAGTTGGGCAATTGACAAATAAAGAGAGCATGACCATGCACATACATATCATGATGATTATAGTGAGATTTAATTGGGCATTACGACAAAGTACATATACCGCCATCCAACTGCATCTATGCCTAAAAAGTCCACCTTCAGGTTATCATCCGAACCCCCTCCAGTATTAAGTTGCAAAGCAACGGACAATTGCATTAAGTATGGTGCGTAATGTAATCAACAACTACATCCTTAGACATAGCATCAATGTTTTATCCCTAGTGGCAACAAGCACAACACAACCTTAGAACTTTCGTCACTCGTCCCGGTGTCAATGCGGGCATGAACCCACTATCGAGCATAAATACTCCCTCTTGGAGTTACAAGCATCTACTTGGCCGGAGCATCTACTAGTAACGGAAAGCATGCAAGATCATAAAAAACACGTAGATATAACTTTGATAATCAACATAACAAGTATTCTCTATTCATCGGATCCCAACAAACGCAACATATAGAATTACGGATAGATGATCTTGATCATGTTAGGCAGCTCACAAGATCCGACAATGATAGCACAATGGGGAGAAGACAACCATCTAGCTACCGCTATGGACCCATAGTCCAGGGGTAGACTACTCACACATCACACCGGAGGTGACCATGGCGGCGTAGAGTCCTCCGGGAGATGATTCCCCTCTCCGACAGGGTGCCGGAGGCGATCTCCTGGATCCCCCGAGATGGGATCGGCGTTGGCGGCGTCTCTGGAAGGTTTTCCGTATCGTGGCTCTCGGTACTGGGGGTTTCGTCACGGAGGCTTTAAGTATGCGGAAGGGTAGGTCAAGAGGCGGCGCGAGGGGCCCAGACCATAGGGCCGCGCGGCCGTGGCGGGGGCCGCGCCGCCCTATGCTCCGGCTGCCTCGTGGCCCCTCTTCGTTTCGTCTTCGGACTTCCGGAAGCTTCGTGGAAAAATAGGCCCCCGGGCGTTGATTTCGTCCAATTCCGAGAATATTTCCTTACTAGGATTTCTGAAACCAAAAACAGCAGAAAACAAGAATCGGCACTTCGGCATCTTGTTAATAGGTTAGTTCCGGAAAATGCACGAATATGACATAAAGTGTGCATAAAACATGTAGATAACATCAATAATGTGGCATGGAACATAAGAAATTATCGATACGTCGGAGACGTATCAGCATCCCCAAGCTTAGTTCCGCTCGTCCCGAGCGGGTAAAACGATAACACGGATAATTTCGGAGTGACATGCCATCATAATCTTGATCATACTATTTGTAAAGCATATGTAGTGAATGCAGCGATCAAAACAATGTATATGACATGAGTAAACAAGTGAATCATAAAGCAAAGACTTTTCATGAATAGCACTTCAAGACAAGCATTAATAAGTCTTGCATAAGAGTTAACTCATAAAGCAATAATTCAAAGTAAAAGCATTGAAGCAACACAAAAGAAGATTAAGTTTCAGCGGTTGCTTTCAACTTATAACATGTATATCTCATGGATATTGTCAACATAGAGTAATATAATAAGTGCAATAAGCAAGTATGTAGGAATCAATGCACAGTTCACACAAGTGTTTGCTTCTTGAGGTGGAGAGAAATAGGTGAACCGACTCAACATTGAAAGTAAAAGAATGGTCCTTCATAGAGGAAAAGCATCGATTGCTATATTTGTGCTAGAGCTTTGATTTTGAAAACATGAAACAATTTTGTCAACGGTAGTAATAAAGCATATGCATCATGTAAATTATATCTTATAAGTTGCAAGCCTCATGCATAGTGTACTAATAGTGCCCGCACCTTGTCCTAATTAGCTTGGACTACCGGATCATCACAATGCACATGTTTTTACCAAGTGTCACAAAGGGGTACCTCTATGCCGCCTCGTACAAAGGTCTAAGGAGAAAGCTCGCATTGGATTTCTCGCTATTGATTATTCTTCAACTTAGACATCCATACCGGGACAACATAGACAACAGATAATGGACTCCTCTTTTATGCATAAGCATGTAACAACAATTAATAATTTTCTCATTTGAGATTGAGGATATATGTCCAAAACTGAAACTTCCACCATGGATCATGGCTTTAGTTAGCGGCCCAATGTTCTTCTCTAACAATATGCATGCTTAACCATAAGGTGGTAGATCGCTCTTACTTCAGACAAGACGGACATGCATAGCAACTCACATGAAATTCAACAATGAATAGTTGATGGCGTCCCCAGTGAACATGGTTATCGCACAACAAGCAACTTAATAAGAGATAAAGTGCATAATTACATATTCAATACCACAATAGTTTTTAAGCTATTTGTCCCATGAGCTATATATTGCAAAGGTGAATGATGGAATTTTAAAGGTAGCACTCAAGCAATTTACTTTGGAATGGCGGAAAATACCATGTAGTAGGTAGGTATGGTGGACACAAATGGCATAGTGGTTGGCTCAAGTATTTTGGATGCATGAGAAGTATTCCCTCTCGATACAAGGTTTAGGCTAGCAAGGCTTATTTGAAACAAACACAAGGATGAACCGGTGCAGCAAAACTCACATAAAAGACATATTGAAAACATTATAAGACTCTACACCGTCTTCCTTGTTGTTCAAACTCAATACTAGAAATTATCTAGACCTTAGAGAAACCAAATATGCAAACCAAATTTTAGCATGCTCTATGTATTTCTTCATTAATGGGTGCAAAGCATATGATGCAAGAGCTTAAACATGAGCACAACAATTGCCAAGTATCACATTACCCAAGACATTAATAGCAATTACTACATGTATCATTTTCCAATTCTAACCATATAACAATTTAACGAAGGAGAAACTTCGCCATGAATACTATGAGTAGAAACCAAGGACATACTTGTCCATATGCTACAGCGGAGCGTGTCTCTCTCCCATAAAGTGAATGCTAGGATCAATTTTATTCAAACAAAACAAAAACAAAAACAAACCGACGCTCCAAGAAAAAGCACATAAGATGTGATGGAATAAAAATATAGTTTCAGGGGAGGAACCTGATAATGTTGTCGATGAAGAAGGGGATGCCTTGGGCATCCCCAAGCTTAGACGCTTGAGTCTTCTTAATATATGCAGGGGTGAACCACCGGGGCATCCCCAAGCTTAGAGCTTTCACTCTCCTTGATCATGTTGCATCATACTCCTCTCTTGATCCTTGAAAACTTCCTCCACACCAAACTCGAAACAACTCATTAGAGGGTTAGTGCACAATAAAAATTAACATATTCAGAGGTGACACAATCATTCTTAACACTTCTGGACATTGCATAATGCTACTGGACATTAGTGGATCAAAGAAATTCATCCAACATAGCAAAAGAGGCAATGCGAAATAAAAGGCAGAATCTGTCAAAACAGAACAGTTCGTATTGACGAATTTTAAAATGGCACCAGACTTGCTCAAATGAAAATGCTCAAATTTAATGAAAGTTGCGTACATATCTGAGGATCATGCACGTAAATTGGCTTAATTTTCTGAGCCACCTACAGGGAGGTGGACCCAGATTCGTGACAGCAAAGAAATCTGGAATTGCGCAGTAATCCAAATCTAGTATGAACTTTACTATCAAAGACTTTACTTGGCACAACAAAACACTAAACTAAGATAAGGAGAGGATGCTACAGTAGTAAACAACTTCCAAGACACAAAATAAAAACAAAGTACTGTAGGTAAAAACATGGGTTGTCTCCCATAAGCGCTTTTCTTTAACGCTTTTCAGCTAGGCGCAGAAAGTGTGTATCAAGTATTATCAAGAGATGAAGTGTCAACATCATAATTTGTTCTCATAATAGAATCAAAAGGTACCTTCATTCTCTTTCTAGGGAAGTGTTCCATACCTTTCTTGAGAGGAAATTGATATTTTATATTACCTTCCTTCATATCAATAATAGCACCAGCAGTTCGAAGAAAAGGTCTTCCCAATATAATGGGACAAGATGCATTGCATTCAATATCCAAGACAACAAAATCAACGGGAACAAGGTTATTGTTAACGGTAATGCGAACATTATCAACTTTACCCAAAGGTTTCTTTGTAGAATGATCAGCAAGATTAACATCCAAATAACAATTTTTCAGCGGTGGCAAGTCAAGCATATCATAAATTTTCTTAGGCATAACAGAAATACTTGCACCAAGATCACATAAAGCATTACAATCAAAATCTTTAACCTTCATCTTAATGATGGGCTCCCAACCATCCTCTAGCTTTTTAGGAATAGAGGCTTCGCGCTCTAGTTTCTCTTCTCTAGCTTTAATGAGAGCATTTGTAATATGATGTGTAAAGGCCAAATTTATAGCACTAGCATTAGAACTTTTAGCAAGTTTTTGCAAGAACTTTATAACTTCAGAGATGTGGCAATCATCAAAATTCAAACCGTTATAATCTAAAGCAATGGGATCATCATCCCCAATGTTGGAAAAAATTTCAGCAGCTTTATCACAGGCAGTTTCAGCAGTTTTAGCAGTTTCAGGCATTTTTTCGCGCTTTGCATTAGAAGTGGAAACATTGCTAACACCAATTCTTTTATTAGTATTAGTAGGAGGTGCAGCAACATGTGTAGCATTAGCATTACTAGTGGTGGTAATAGTCCAAACTTTAGCTACATTCTTCTCTTTAGCTAGTTTTTCATTTTCTTCTCTATCCCACCTAGCACGCAGCTCAGCCATTAATCTTATATTCTCATTAATTCTAACTTGAATGGCATTTGCTGTAGTAACAATTTTATTATGATGATTCTCATTAGGCAAAACTTTCGATTTCAAAAGATCAACATCAGCAGCAAGACTATCGACTTTAGACGCAAGTATATCAATTTTCCCAAGCTTTTCTTCAATAGATTTGTTAAAAGCAGTTTGCGTACTAATAAATTCTTTAAGCATGGCTTCAAGTCCAGGGGGTGAACTCCTATTATTGTTGTAAGAATTCCCATAAGAATTACCATAGCTGTTGCCATTATTATAAGGATATGGCCTATAGTTGTTACTAGAATTGTTCCGGTAAGCATTGTTGTTGAAATTATTATTTTTAATGAAGTTTACATCAACATGTTCTTCTTGTGCAACCAATGAAGCTAACGGAACATTATTAGGATCAATATTAGTCCTATCATTCACAAGCATAGACATAATAGCATCAATCTTATCACTCAAGGAAGAGGTTTCTTCGACGGAATTTACCTTCTTACCTTGTGGAGCTCTTTCCGTGTGCCATTCGGAGTAGTTGATCATCATATTATCAAGAAGCTTTGTTGCTTCACCAAGAGTGATGGACATAAAGGTACCTCCAGCAGCTGAATCCAATAAATTCCGTGAAGAAAAATTTAGTCCCGCATAGAAGGTTTGGATGATCATCCAAGTAGTCGATCCATGGGTTGGGCAATTTTTAACCAAAGATTTCATTCTTTCCCAAGCTTGAGCAACATGTTCAGTATCTAATTGTTTAAAATTCATTATGCTACTCCTCAAAGATATAATTTTAGCAGGGGGATAATATCTACCAATAAAAGCATCCTTGCATTTAGTCCATGAATCAATACTATTCTTAGGCGAGAGATAGCAACCAATCTTTAGCTCTTCCTCTTAATGAGAAAGGGAACAATTTTAGTTTAATAATATCACCATCTACATCTTTATATTTTTGCATTTCACATAGTTCAACAAAATTATTAAGATGGGCAGCAGCATCATCGAACTAACACTGGAAAATTGCTCTCGCATAACAAGATTCAGTAAAGCAGGTTTAATTTCAAAGAATTCTGCTGTAGTAGCAGGTGGAGCAATAGGTGTGCATAAGAAATCATTATTATTTGTGGTTGTGAAGTCACACAACTTAGTATTTTAAGCGTTGGCCATTTTAGCAACAGTAAATAAAATAAACTAGATAAAGTAAATGCAAGTAAACTAATTTTTTTGTGTTTTTGATATAGCAAACAAGATAACAAATAAAGTAAAACTAGCAACTAATTTTTTTGTATTTTGATTTAGTGCAGCAAACAAAGTAGTAAATAAAACTAAGCAAGACAAAAACAAAGTAAAGAGATTGAGAAGTGGAGACTCCCTTGCAGCTTGTCTTGATCTCCCCGGCAACGGCGCCGGAAAAAGAGCTTGATGGCGTGTAACTCACACGTTCGTTGGGAACCCCAAGAGGAAGGTATGATGCGCACAGCAGCAAGTTTTCCCTCGGAAAGAAACCAAAGTTTATCGAACCAGGAGGAGCCAAGAAGCACGTTGAAGGTTGATGGCGGCGGGATGTAGTGCGGCGCAACACCAGGGATTCCGGCGCCAACGTGGAACCTGCACAACACAACCAAAGTACTTTGCCCCAACGAAACAGATGAGGTTGTCAATCTCACCGGCTTGCTGTAACAAAGGATTAACCGTATTGTGTGGAAGATGATTGTTTGCGAGAAAACAGTAGAACAAGTATTGCGATAGATTGTATTTCGAGTAAAGAGAATTGGACCGGGGTCCACAGTTCACTAGAGGTGTCTCTCCCATAAGATAAACAAGCATGTTGGGTGAACAAATTACAGCTTGGGCAATTGACAAATAAAGAGAGCATGACCATGCACATACATATCATGATGATTATAGTGAGATTTAATTGGGCATTACGACAAAGTACATAGACCGCCATCCAACCGCATCTATGCCTAAAAAGTCCACCTTCAGAGTTATCATCCGAACCCCTCCAAGTATTAAGTTGCAAAGCAACGGACAATTGCATTAAGTATGGTGCGTAATGTAATCAACAACTACATCCTTAGACATAGCATCAATGTTTTATCCCTAGTGGCAACAGCACAACACAACCTTAGAACTTTCCGTCACTCGTCCCGTGTGTCAATGCGGGCATGAACCCACTATCGAGCATAAATACTCCCTCTTGGAGTTACAAGCATCTACTTGGCCGAGCATCTACTAGTAACGGAAAGCATGCAAGATCATAAACAACACGTAGATATAACTTTGATAATCAACATAACAAGTATTCTCTATTCATCGGATCCCAACAAACGCAACATATAGAATTACGGATAGATGATCTTGATCATGTTAGGCAGCTCACAAGATCCGACAATGATAGCACAATGGGGAGAAGACAACCATCTAGCTACTGCTATGGACCCATAGTCCAGGGGTAGACTACTCACACATCATACCGGAGGCGACCATGGCGGCGTAGAGTCCTCCGGGAGATGATTCCCCTCTCCGGCAGGGTGCCGGAGGCGATCTCCCGGATCCCCCGAGATGGGATCGGCGTTGGCGGCGTCTCCGGAAGGTTTTCCGTATCGTGGCTCTCGGTACCGGGGGTTTCGTCACGGAGGCTATTTGTAGGCGGAAGGGCAGGTCAAGAGGCGGCACGGGGGCCCCACACCACGGGGCCGCGCGGCCAAGGGGGGCCGCGCCGCCCTAGGGTGTGGCCCCCTCGTCGCCCCTCTTCGTCTCTCCTTCGGACTTCCGGAAACTTCGTGGAAAAATAGGCCCCCGGGCGTTGATTTCGTCCAATTCCGAGAATATTTCCTTACTAGGATTTCTGAAACCAAAAACAGCAGAAAACAAAGAATCGGCACTTCGGCATCTTGTTAATAGGTTAGTTCCGGAAAATGCACGAATATGACATAAAGTGTGCATAAAACATGTAGATAACATCAATAATGTGGCATGGAACATAAGAAATTATCGATACGTCGGAGACGTATCAGCATCCCCAAGCTTAGTTCTGCTCGTCCCGAGCAGGTAAAACGATAACACGGATAATTTCTGGAGTGACATGCCATCATAATCTTGATCATACTATTTGTAAAGCATATGTAGTGAATGCAGCGATCAAAACAATGTATATGACATGGGTAAACAAGTGAATCATAAAGCAAAGACTTTTCATGAATAGCACTTCAAGACAAGCATCAATTAATCTTGCATAAGAGTTAACTCATAAAGCAATAATTCAAAGTAAAGGCATTGAAGCAACACAAAAGAAGATTAAGTTTCAGCGGTTGCTTTCAACTTGTAACATGTATATCTCATGGATATTGTCAACATAGAGTAATATAATAAGTGCAATAAGCAAGTATGTAGGAATCAATGCACAGTTCACACAAGTGTTTGCTTCTTGAGGTGGAGAGAAATAGGTGAACCGACTCAACATTGAAAGTAAAAGAATGGTCCTCCATAGAGGAAAAGCATCGATTGCTATATTTGTGCTAGAGCTTTGATTTTGAAAACATGAAACAATTTTGTCAACGGTAGTAATAAAGCATATGCATCATGTAAATTATATCTTATAAGTTGCAAGCCTCATGCATAGTGTACTAATAGTGCCCGCACCTTGTCCTAATTAGCTTGGACTACCGGATCATCACAATGCACTCGTTTTTACCAAGTGTCACAAAGGGGTACCTCTATGCCGCCTGTACAAAGGTCTAAGGAGAAAGCTCGCATTGGATTTCTCGCTATTGATTATTCTTCAACTTAGACATCCATACCGGGACAACATAGACAACAGATAATGGACTCCTCTTTTATGCATAAGCATATAACAACAATTAATAATTTTCTCATTTGAGATTGAGGATATATGTCCAAAACTGAAACTTCCACCATGGATCATGGCTTTAGTTAGCGGCCCAATGTTCTTCTCTAACATATGCATGCTTAACCATAAGGTGGTAGATCTCTCTTACTTCGGACAAGACGGACATGCATAGCAACTCACATGAAATTCAACAATGAATAGTTGATGGCGTCCCCAGTGAACATGGTTATCGCACAACAAGCAACTTAATAAGAGATAAAGTGCATAATTACATATTCAATACCACAATAGTTTTTAAGCTATTTGTCCCATGAGCTATATATTGCAAAGGTGAATGATGGAATTTTAAAGGTAGCACTCAAGCAATTTACTTTGGAATGGCGGAAAATACCATGTAGTAGGTAGGTATGGTGGACACAAATGGCATAGTGGTTGGCTCAAGTATTTTGGATGCATGAGAAGTATTCCCTCTCGATACAAGGTTTAGGCTAGCAAGGCTTATTTGAAACAAACACAAGGATGAACCGGTGCAGCAAAACTCACATAAAAGACATATTGAAAACATTATAAGACTCTACACCGTCTTCCTTGTTGTTCAAACTCAATACTAGAAATTATCTAGACCTTAGAGAAACCAAATATGCAAACCAAATTTTAGCATGCTCTATGTATTTCTTCATTAATGGGTGCAAAGCATATGATGCAAGAGCTTAAACATGAGCACAACAATTACCAAGTATCACATTACCCAAGACATTAATAGCAATTACTACATGTATCATTTTCCAATTCCAACCATATAACAATTTAACGAAGGAGAAACTTCGCCATGAATACTATGAGTAGAAACCAAGGACATACTTGTCCATATGCTACAGCGGAGCGTGTCTCTCTCCCATAAAGTGAATGCTAGGATCCATTTTATTCAAACAAAACAAAAAACAAAAACAAACCGACGCTCCAAGAAAAAGCACATAAGATGTGATGGAATAAAAATATAGTTTCAGGGGAGGAACCTGATAATGTTGTCGATGAAGAAGGGAATGCCTTGGGCATCCCCAAGCTTAGACGCTTGAGTCTTCTTGATATATGCAGGGGTGAACCACCGGGGCATCCCCAAGCTTAGAGCTTTCACTCTCCTTGATCATGTTGCATCATACTCCTCTCTTGATCCTTGAAAACTTCCTCCACACCAAACTCGAAATAACTCATTAGAGGGTTAGTGCACAATATAAATTGACATATTCAGAGGTGACACAATCATTCTTAACACTTCTGGACATTGCATAATGCTACTGGACATTAGTGGATCAAAGAAATTCATCCAACATAGCAAAAGAGGCAATGCGAAATAAAAGGCAGAATCTGTCAAAACAGAACAGTTCATATTGACGAATTTTAAAATGGCACCAGACTTGCTCAAATGAAAATGCTCAAATTGAATGAAAGTTGCGTACATATCTGAGGATCATGCACGTAAATTGGCTTAATTTTCTGAGCTACCTACAGGGAGGTGGACCCAGATTCGTGACAGCAAAGAAATCTGGAACTGTGCAGTAATCCAAATCTAGTACTTACTTTTCTATCAACGGCTTAACTTGGCACAACAAAACACAAAACTAAGATAAGGAGAGGTTGCTACAGTAGTAAACAACTTCCAAGACACAAAATAAAAACAAAGTACTGTAGGTAAAAAAAAACATGGGTTGTCTCCCATAAGCGCTTTTCTTTAACGCCTTTCAGCTAGGCGCAGAAAGTGTGTATCAAGTATTATCGAAGGGTGGTACTTCTTCAGCGGGGTGTGGGCTTTTCTCAACCAGGCATAGTATATTAGATACATAAGTTTTAGCATCTCCCTTTTCATTAGTCTTAGGCGTGCTACTCTCATCAAACAAATTTTCAGGAACAAGCCAAGCATAGTTATTTTCTAGTGCATCATTCATAGCTAGGAGCTTACATGGTATTGGTGCTTTGATCTCCCCTCCATCGTCAATATTATTAGTGTATCTTATTCTATCTATATCCATCTTTTCAAGGAGACTAACAAAATTAGTAGGAGAACCAAGCATATTAAATTTAGCAAACACCTTTCTAGCTTCTCTTGCTAGACCACCAAATTCTCTAAGAAGGGTTTCTAATACAAAATCTTTCTTTTCCCCTTCTTCCATATCACCAAGTGTGAGAAACATGTGTTGGATTATAGGATTAAGATTAACAAATTTAGTTTCCAACAGAGCGAACTAAATGCGCAGCAGCAATTTCATAAGTAGGCGCAAGGTCTACCAAGTGTCTATCTTCAAAATTTTCAATGGTACTAACATGGTTGAAGAATTCTTCTATATTATTTCTCCCAACTATAGACCCACGTCCTACCGGTATGTCTTTTGTGGTAAAATTAAAAGGAAACATGATGAAATAAGTAAAGTAAATGCAAGTAACTAATTTTTTTGTGTTTTTGATATAGCAAACAAGATAGCAAATAAAGTAAAACTAGCAACTAATTTTTTTGTATTTTGATTTAGTGCAGCAAACAAAGTAGTAAATAAAACTAAGCAAGACAAAAACAAAGTAAAGAGATTGGGAAGTGGAGACTCCCCTTGCAGCGTGTCTTGATCTCCCCGGCAACGGCGCCAGAAAATATGCTTGATGGCGTGTAACTCACACGTTCGTTGGGAACCCCAAGAGGAAGGTATGATGCGCACAGCAGCAAGTTTTCCCTCGGAAAGAAACCAAGGTTTATCGAACCAGGAGGAGCCAAGAAGCACGTTGAAGGTTGATGGCGGCGGGATGTAGTGCGGCGCAACATCGTGGATTCCGGCGCCAACGTGGAACCTGCACAACACAACCAAAGTACTTTGCCCCAACGAAACAGATGAGGTTGTCAATCTCACCGGCTTGCTGTAACAAAGGATTAACCGTATTGTGTGGAAGATGATTGTTTGCAGAAAACTCGTAGAACAAGTATTGCAGTAGATTGTATTTCAAGTAAAGAGAATTGGACCGGGGTCCACAGCTCACTAGAGGTGTCTCTCCCATAAGACAAACAGCATGTTGGGTGAACAAATTACGGTTGGGAAATTGACAAATAAAGAGAGCATGACAATGCACATACATATCATGATGAGTATAGTGAGATTTAATTGGGCATTACGACAAAGTACATAGACCGCCATCCAACCGCATCTATGCCTAAAAAGTCCACCTTCGAGGTTATCATCCGAACCCCTCCAGTATTAAGTTGCAAAGCAACGGACAATTGCATTAAGTATGGTGCGTAATGTAATCAACAACTACATCCTTAGACATAGCATCAATGTTTTATCCCTAGTGGCAACAAGCACAACACAACCTTAGAACTTTTCGTCACCGTCCCGGTGTCAATGCGGGCATGAACCCACTATCGAGCATAAGTACTCCCTCTTGGAGTTACAAGCATCTACTTGGCCGGAGCATCTACTAGTAACGGAAAGCATGCAAGATCATAAACAACACATAAGTATAACTTTGATAATCAACATAACAAGTATTCTCTATTCATCGGATCCCAACAAACGCAACATATAGAATTACGGATAGATGATCTTGATCATGTTAGGCAGCTCACAAGATCCGACAATGATAGCACAATGGGGAGAAGACAACCATCTAGCTACTGCTATGGACCCATAGTCCAGGGGTAGACTACTCACACATCACACCGGAGGCGACCATGGCGGCGTAGAGTCCTCCGGGAGATGATTCCCCTCTCCGGCAGGGTGCCGGAGGCGATCTCCTGGATCCCCCGAGATGGGATCGGCGTTGGCGGCGTCTCCGGAAGGTTTTCCGTATCGTGGCTCTCGGTACCGGGGGTTTCGTCACGGAGGCTATTTGTAGGCGGAAGGGCAGGTCAAGAGGCGGCACGGGGGCCCCACACCACGGGGCCGCGCGGCCAAGGGGGGCCGCGCCGCCCTAGGGTGTGGCCCCCTCGTCGCCCCTCTTCGTCTCTCCTTCGGACTTCCGGAAGCTTCGTGGAAAAATAGGCCCCCGGGCTTTGATTTCGTCCAATTCCGAGAATATTTCCTTACTAGGATTTCTGAAACCAAAAACAGCAGAAAACAACGAATCGGCACTTCGGCATCTTGTTAATAGGTTAGTTCCAGAAAATGCACGAATATGACATAAAGTGTGCATAAAACATGTAGATAACATCAATAATGTGGCATGGAACATAAGAAATTATCGATACGTCGGATACGTATCACCCACCTAGTCACTGACCAGTGGGCCTACGTCCACGTCACCTGCCACGCATGCTTGACTGGGTCAAAATTGCCAACATGGCAATTGAGCACGGTGGCCGGCGTACTGTGGCGATGATCGCCAGAGTTTGGCTACTCCCGAAGACGCACCATTATGCCTATTCGACTCAGCGCGTCACGGTGAGCATTATGGTGGCGGCGCCGCTCCGAATAGGTCATCGGAGCAAGATCGACGGCGAGGCCGAGCGGCGGGGCTCGCAGACTACCGGCGCGGACACGATTAAGGGCGTAATCGAGAGGGCTAGGAGGCGCTTGAGCATCAGAGACTCACCCAGAACACGAAGGGCTTGTCGGCGAGGCGAGGGGAGGTCGCAATCGCCGGGATTGCTTGATACCGTCGTCGGAGAAGACGACCTGGCACGGTCGATTGAAGACGCCTCAGCTTAATTCCTTGCACACGGTGACCAAGACGAGGACGGTGATCACAGTGGTGGTCACGGCTTGGCCTAGTGAGGTCTCCATCGCCGGCGGTAATGGTGTCCGGTGGAACCAGAGTTTCGGGTATGGGGAAAAATTGGGGCAGAGAGGAAGAACTTCGGGGCTAGGGTTTCGCCGCGGTATTTATACGGAGTCGGAGGGTGCCTCGTCACGTCGTCAAGGAAGGAGAGGGCGCCAGCGCGAGGAGAAGCCGGCCATGACGTCGAGGTGGCCTCCATGCGCCAGAAGAGATGAGGACGACGCCTCTCCTCTGTTATTTTGGTGAAAGGGTATTTTGGGCTGGCGTTGGGCCGTGTTGGTGGGCTACTGCTGGGTTGCTACGGGCTTGGTTGCTGGGCTGCAGCCTGGGCTGCGGTGCAGGTAAGGTCCAGGTAGGTTTTTCCCTCCTCTCTTCTTTTTCTGTTTTATTTTCTGTTTTCAATTCTGGTTTTTTTTTTATAATTCAAATTTGAATCTTCTTATTTTGCAGGTGTTAAATAATTGGAGTTTACTGAGTATTTAGTGCAATGACCATTATACCACTCTCCCAATTGAGAAAAGCATTTTATAGTTGATTAAATTTCACATATGTGGTCTTATTCAATATAGCAATTAAACATGAGTTTGTATTCTCATTTTAATTCCTTTTTGATATGAATCAACTCTATTTGGAATTAATAGAGTTGATAATCTCAACTCATAGTATTTCAGAGTTAGTTTTTAGGAGTTGGTTTCTATTTGAGAAATTGGTTGTTCACATATGATTTTATGTGAGCATTAAATCTATTAGGGTTTTATGGTTTCTATTACAAGCCCCTTGTAAAGTTAACACTATTATTATTATTGAAAGGATCTAGGGTAGGTAGTGTTCCATCATGGTTGTTCTTGGTTGCCAAGATAAATAGTTGATCACTACACATATGGTTTTAACCATATAATGTAGCACAAGGTTTTTCTTATGTTGAAGAATTGAAGCATAAGATTTTAATTAGTGAGCAATTATAGGGTTAAAAGCATATTCACCTAATGGCACATGGTTTGGAATTTACTTGTGGCTTAGTTCATATTATGATCACCATAGTGATACATAAACTAGGGTTGAGATATAATACTGGTTTATGGAATTAGAATGACATCATATTGCAGTTGCTAGGGTTTAGTCTCCCCTAACCATGGTAATATGGTTACTTGCTTCATATTTTATGTGCTTCCCTAATTACTAAGGATTTGAGAATTGGTTTTATCTTCTACCAATTAACTTCTATTATTATCCTCAATTTATCATTAAAGTAACTACATTGGTTATAGTTCTTTTTATAGTTAACTTTGGTCATATGGATGGATGGTTTCTCACTATATTAAGTATGGAGTTTGACTCTAAGATTTTCTTATGTTTCTAAGGTGAAGAATATGTGGAATGTAGAGGTGGAATAATTCTATTTATGATCACCAAGTGGTTCCCCAGTTAAGGTTGGGATACAAGTCTAGGTTTGTTTACTAGTTACCTCCCTATGATTTCATGTGGGGAATAATATCTACTAATCATATAAGTGTTAGCATTTGAATTATTCTCCTATTTCTCCAAAGCATGGTCATGGATTAGGCATGATCCACTTGTTATTAATATCTCTACCTCAAGTTCTTAGGGTTTATGATCATCACTCAATTTATAATGATCAAGGTTTGGATTCCTAGGGATCTCTCATTAAATGGGTTCTCTCTTCCATGATCAAGTATTGTCTTGATCAATCAAGGTATAGCACTTCTAATTTACCTTCTTGTATGGAACTACTATGGTTGTTTCAATAATTTATATCCCAGGAGAATACCTGAGATATTCTGTTAGGGTTTTACTTAAGTAATGTTGATATGATCTTACTCCATTTGGTATTGGTTATCTCACCATTCCAAGATGAAATGGTTTACCTCCTAATACTATAGTTCAAAGGTTGTCCTTTATTCTGAAATAGGTAAAGCTTGAATTGATATGAATGGGCTCTCTCACTTGGGAAGGACTTCAATACTAACCTAAGGTTATTCTCCAAAGATAACTATGGGTCACCAATATCTATGGTTAATATAAATGGGTTCTCTCTCTAGGAAAGGTCTTGAATAATATCCTAGGGTTTCTCTTAAAGATGATGATTTGAATACTTGGATGCATATCCAAGGTTTAACTCAAGGTTTGTTAATGCTTCTCTAATAATTATAATAGAACTCTCACCTCTCTAGGTTTGATTCTTAATTATTTGGAATAGAGAAGATTATATATTTCTAGAGTTGATCTCCTTGTCATGTTTCCAAGAATGAAGTAAAATGAATACCATGAGGTTCATGGTAGGATCATGGATTAGTTTAAGACATGGAAAAGATAAGTTAGAAATAGTTTCTCCCCTTATTGTTACTTGATTTCCAAATAGATGTATGTTCATATGTTATGGTAAGGATTACCATATTATAATCTTTTATAAGATCAAGCAATTGATCATTGAGTAAAGTGTTGTTATGTTGATTATTAGTTCCATTTGATCTAACCCCTTAGATCAAATCATCTCTACCCAAAACAAGGTTTTAGCAAAGTCACATTGAGGTTTATAGCGCTTGACTTGATGAGCTACTTCAATTCCACCAAGGTCAAGTGAAACTTCGATTCATCGTGATTGTTTTACTTTAAAGCGCGAAAATTCTCCAGATTTTCTATGCATGAATGCAATGCACACATCTGTTTCCTCTATTTTTGTAACCCCATTACCTGGGATATTACACGATTCAACATCCAGGAAGTTCATGTCGCGCCGTGGCCCCCGAAAACGCCACGCCGCCGCGTCGTAAGCGCGCGCCGCCAGCTCCGGCGTGTTGTACGTGCCGAGGGTGAGGCGGAAGCCACCGGCGCGTATCTCGGCATAGAACCTACCGCTCGGACGCACTCGAATGCCACGGAAACCGGACGCCCCTCGACGACGTGGAGGCATCCCGGAGATGAATGAGCAGAGGCGGTGGAGACGTGTGGTTGCGCCCGCACTCGTCGCTCTATATAGCGCACGCGGGCAGCGACGGGCGAGGCACGTGGAAGCGGCGGCGACACGTGGCGAGGCACGTGTAAGCTACGGCTACACACGTCGCACGCGGGCAGCGACGGGGCGAGGCACGTGGAAGCGGCGGCGACACGTGGCGAGGCAAGTGTAAGCCACGGCTACACACGTCGCACGCCGGCAGCGACGGGGCGAGGCGCGTGGAAGAGGCGGCGACATGTGGCGAGGCACGTGTAAGCCACGGCTACAAACGTCGCACGCCGGCAGCGACGGGGCGAGGCACGTGGAAGCAGCGGCGACACGTGGCGAGGTGAAACCTTACTCGGTGTCACTCCGCATATCATTAGGGGTGAAACATACACGACTATGTTCATTGTGAGATGCAAATAGTTATATGGATGTCATATTCATGTTCATTGTATTTTTCTGACAAATTTTCATATATAACACTTTTCTATTTGATTTACCATTTAAAAGTTATTGAAATAAAATAAAAAAAAAAAAAAAAAACAGAGCCTGATCCGTGTCCAACGGCTCCAGGCCGTTGGATTCAAACGGCCGGAGCCGTTGGATGCGCAGTGCCACGGATCGGCCAAAAGGGCCTTTTGTCGCGGGCGGTGGCTCAACCCGCGACAAAAGACCCCCCTTTTGTCGCGGGTCGTGCCACCGCCCAAGATTAAAGGGGGGCCTTTTGTCGCGGGTTGAGCCACCGCCCGCGACAAAAGGGGGCGCAGTATAAAAGCTCCGCCCGTCGCGGGCCAAGCCACAACCCGCGACGACCAGGAGGCCAACCCTAGATTTCGCGCCACCAGGCTGCCGGATTGCGCCGCCGCCGCCGCCGACGCCCTCAGCCGTTCGCGCGCTCCTCCACCTTGGGCCATCGCCGCCGACGCCTGTGCGCTCCTCTGCCTCGGGCTTCGCCGCCGCGCGCCTCCTCTGCCTCGACTCCAGCGCCGCCGCCAACTGCCTCGGGCCGCCGCCTCGGCCGCCGCCGCCTACTTCTACGCGCCGCCGCGCCTCGGGCCGCCGCCTCGGTCGCTGCAAGGTAGCGCGCCGGCACCGCTGCCTCTCTGCCGAGCTGATCGAGCTCGGTTTTTTTTTTTAGTTTTTTTGTATAGTTAATTAATTAGTATAGTTTAGTAATTAGTATGGTTAGTATAGTTTAATTAGTATAGTTAGTATAGTTAGTATAGTTTCTGTAATTGTTTTAGGTTAGTATAGTTTTAGTTAGTATAGTTTTTAGGTTTAGTTAGTATAGTTTTAGGTTTAGTTAGTATAGTTATAGTTTTAATTTTTTAGTTTTTATTTCATTTGTTTTATGTAATTAGTAGTTAGTTTAATAGTTAATTAGTTAGTTAGTTTTTTAGTTAATGTATTTAATACAGTTTTTTAGTTCATGTATTTAGTAGTTAGTTTATAGTTAGTTAGTTAGTATATGTATTTAGTTTAGTTTTTTAGTATATGTATTTAGTTAGTTATTTAGTGTATTTAGTTATAGTTAGTTTAAAATTAATTAGTACATAGCCCTAGCGGACGACTCCCTCTCGCGAACACCCCCGACGCCGACACCGGCCCTCTCCTCTCCCTCTCGCGCAATCGCCCTCGTCCCGTGCTCCCTCTCCCTCTCGCGATCACTCGACGCCGCAACTCCCCTCTCTCTCCCTCTCCTCTACCTCTCGCGAACATCCGAGCCTCTCGCAAACACGCGTTGCCGACACCCTCTCCCTCTCTAAAACAAGCGTCGCCGACACCCTCTCCCTCTCGCAAACACGCGTCGCCGACAACCTCTCCCTCTCGCAAACACGTGTCGCCGATTAGGGTTAGGGTTTGGTTAGTGTTTGATTAGGGTTAGGGTTTGGTTTGTGTTTGATTAGGGTTAGGGTTAGAACATGTACTTATCGATTTAATTCTTTTGCAGAAACAATGGATCCATTCGAACGGGACTTGGAACAGGAAGACATGTTCGCGGACATAATCCGTGATGGTACAGAAGCCGACCGAGAAGACCGCGACTCTTATGGAGAAGCCCGCGACTCCGGTGATGGAGAAGCCCGCGGCTCCGGTCATGGAGAAGCCGACGGCTCCGGTGATGGAGAAGCCGACGGCTCCGGTGACGGAGAAGCCGACGCCTCCGGTCATGACGTGGTATTAATGGAATTCTATATGTACATATGTATAGAGGCATTAGTATAGAGGCATTAATGCAATTCTATATGTATTCTCTTAGGCCTCCGAAGATAAGATAGAGAAACGAGGCCCGGCAAAGAAGTTGGGCAAAAAAGACCACTTCACAATTGAAGCTATATCACCGGAAGGCCAACCGGTGGTACCCGCGAGTGTCGGAGTGACATTTAAAAATCAGTGCGGAGTTGTGGTTAGAGATCGTCTCCCGATCACTATCAGAGAATGGAACAAGACCAAGAATGTGTCCGAAAATCAGGTTGTCGATAGGTACAAAGACACACTTTTCGGCGACCTCATGGCACATTTCACTTTGCCAGATTTGGGATCGGAGTCTGAGAATGCTAAGTAGAGGGCGCTAGTGAAGAAATGGGCTCTTAAGAAGATGGGGGAACTTTTCCGGGCGTATAAGAACCGGTTATGGAAAAATTATAAGAAAGACAAGAAGCCTCCATTATTCGAGAACTATCTAGCGAAGCAGGAGCATCATTGGGAAGAATTTGTGGAGTACAAAGAATCAGAGGAGGCTGTGAACCTGTCCAAGAAAAACAAGAAGAATGCAAGCGAGAAGAAATATCACCATCATACGGGGCGAGGGGGCTACGGAGTAGCCATGCCTAAGTGGGATGCACAAGAGGCTGAGATGGAGCTGAATGGGATCACTCCAGAACCCACGCGAGAAGGATGGAACATTAGGGCTCGAAATTGGTTCCTCGCGCATGGTTGTGAGTATGACATGAAGACAGGGAACATTGTTGAAAGTGACAGCAGGGTTAGGGTACCCAGGAAAAAATGGATTGAAGTGACGACAGATATAAAGGCGGGAAAACTAAAGTTTGCTCCCGATAGAGAGAAAGACTTGCTGACGCTTGTCCTCGGTAATCCTGAGAAGGGAGGACGAACAAGAGGCTTCGGCCCTAGTGTTTCGTGGTCGCTTGGGTTTCCGGCCGACGCGGAGACTTATAGAAGCCGAGCGAGAGCTAAACAACGCCAGCTAGAGGTGTAGAATGACCGGATGGCCGAGTTCCAACGCCGACTTGACCAGCAGCAGCGGGAGCTTCAGCAGCAGCAGCGGGAGATAAATGAACTAAAAGGACAGCGCCCGCCAGATACTACCGCTGGCATATCTCAGCGACGAGACAGCAGCGTGGCCGACTCGGAGGCCCCTCCTACACGGATGATGATAGATGCCGGTCCTGGAGACCCCTTGGATGGAATCAAGGAGCAAACACCTTGTGATCTCCATGAGGTGTTCAGGAAGGTGTCCGTTAAGGTGGCGGTCGGCTATGTCTTACCGGCATTTGGACCCGAAGGTGAGCCGGCAACATGGCATGGCAATCCGATTCCAGCTGGGTATGCTCGTGTCGGGGTGGATTCGGTTGTCCCGTCGTGGGAGACATTGGAGCTCGAAATCCCCGGAGGTGATGGGGGGCTTACACTCGGAGAGGTGCTTGGGAGAAATCATTCTCCGGGAAAAGAAGAACATCAGGCTGCCGGGCTGGGTAGCCCCTAGTACCGGTCGTCCCAGCAGGTCACCATCCCCTCCTCCGGGTGATCGCAGGCCACCATCACCTCCTCCTACTGATCACATGTCGCCACCATCACCCCGTGGGTACGACGTCGACCACGACATCGGTAGTCCATCTCCATCTCCAGCGCCGCCGCCTCCGCCCACTAAGACTCGGAATGCACCCAGCCGGAAGCGTTTCAAGAGTCATGTCCGCAAGATGTCGCCCCTCCCAAAAGTACCAAAGGTTCCCCCCCCCCCCGTCCTTACGATCGTACTGAGGAGGAAAAAGATGCCATTGTTAAGAAATACAATTATGATTTTTTTCATAAGCCAAAACCTCCAGCGCCAGAGCCATACACAGAGAAGCAAATAGAATATGCCACTAGTTTTCTGAACACACCATCGCAGTATGAGTTACACGAGAAGAAGGATGACTATACACGCACTCTTGCGAAGGTAATTGACCATAAGAAGGATGAAAAGGCTAAGGAGAAGGACATTGTCGGCACGAGCAAATCATCAGCTAGAAGTGCAGCCGAGAATAAGTCAAGTTCAACAAGTGCACCCCTCAAGGCCAAGCAAACGACAAAAGGCAGAAAGAGAAAGGAAGTTCCCCTCCTCGGAGATCAGCCCAAACAATCGATCCCAGCACTCAAAGTGTTTAATGTTCCCAAGGTGTACCGGGAACATGGTAGTCTCGATATGGAAGAAGCTGCAAGGCTAGCGGCTTCCTGTTCAGTTACCGTGGAGGAACTGCTGTCTGCAGCAGATGCTGCACTACTCACTGCTGATATAGCTCCTAAATTTGTCTACGGGGCCGACTTGGTCAGCAGAGAGCAGCTGCATAAACTGCCAACACATATGCGGAATTTGCATCAGTGGTACCTTGATGCATGCAAGGAGAACATAATGTACATCGTGGCGAGTATACCATGGGAATATTACTACCGAAAGGAGGAGATCCATATTGAGATGAATGAACTCGGCAGTTATTCAATCTAGATGCCCTCGACAAATCTCTCATGAGTTGCTATTGCTTGTAAGTTGTTAACTACATATAAGTTCATTTTCATTCAGTTCATGTTCGTTTTCATTGCATATACTCATTATATCTTATGTGTTCTCTTATGCAGACTGAAGATCAGTTAATGCAAAAGTAATAATATTATCAATGTTGGGTTTATTGACCCAGATAAAATACATGTTGAAATGGTAAAGCATAAACGCGAAGAAACGGGGGGAAACCTACTAAGGTTTTTGGGGGAGCAATATTTCTGTGATTCAATATTGTTTCCTTACAACTACGAGTGAGAGTCTTAATGATCTTTTATGCACATTCAATTTTTCTTACTCGATGTTAAGTGTAATTCCTGACGTATATGCATAGCATGTGCAGCTTCCACTGGATTCTACTAGACATTCAACCTGATAAGGGAATAGTTGAAGTAAGAGACCCACTGAGTAGAGGCGTGGACGGGTTCTAGGACTTGCAGAAGTTGCTCCAAGTGTAATTTTCTTCATCGCCGCGCTTTATCTTTCGTGAGATATCAATTAATTATCCACTCATTCAATCATTCTTTTGCCTGGCAGGGCTTGGTAAGCTTTGAAGAATCATCATAAGGAGATTACCTGGGCAAAGAAGCTAACATTTACTCCTGTATCGTGCCCCCAGCAGCCACAAGGGACGAATCTATGTGGATACTACGTTCGCGAGTCCATTCGCATGTTAACCACTGAGAAGCAGAACAAAAATAAATTCGACGTAAGCAATAACATTCACAACTTTATTTATTATCATCAATATTTCGTTATCAAGACTGATATAGTCATACTCATCTCATTTTCGTATATAGGTCGACTTCATGCGGGACAGACTCCAACCAAAGGAACACCTACTAGGAATCGCGGAGGAACTGGCGGGACTTTTGGTTAGAGAAGTAATAAACAACAAAGGCTTGTTTAGTCCAAATAGATGCTCTACCTCCAAATAGACGGTCGTTAGTACCGCTTGTCGATCGTGAGCTCCATGTATATATATAGGGAATCTACGAATATGTGTAAGGGGAATCGACTTTTGCTTCCAATATTTGTTTGATCGATCTATACATATATATATAATGAATGAACGTGTACCACTTCTAGTAGCGTACAAATATATGCAACTTTTATTTTCGAATGAAGAAAATGAAATAAAAGGGGGTCGGTGGCGCGGGGGGGGGGGGGGTGTGCTGCACTTCTCAAACCCTAAAGCAGCAGCATTGTGCGTGCGCCACGTAGAGGGCCTTTTGTCGCGAGAGGTAATACCGCCCGCGACAAAAGGGCCCGTGCCCTGCGCGCCCCGCGGCTGCCACGTGGTGGACCTTATGTCGCGGGTCGTAAGCGACCCGCGACAAAAGGGTGACCTTTTGTCGCGCCTCCCTTGTCGCAGCTGGCCGCCCGCGACAAAAGGGTCATACGACCCGCGACATTAGGCCTATTTTCCGCTAGTGAAATCAACAGTCGCCTCAACATCCTCTGCTACGCCCAAGCTCTTGCAAGGTGGCTGTCGTGGCTGGCAGTCGTTCGCCACCCCTTCCAAGCGACCGAGCCTGCCGAGCTCACGCCAAATCGGCAGCCGCATAAGCCTCCCGCTGTCAAGATCCCGTCTCCGTAGGTGCGCCTTGTTTGAGACCCCACCCGGCAAGACCGAGCCCCGCCGGAGGTGGAGGACATCTTCACCCCGTCGGAGACGCCACGTGATGGTTCACTCGTTTCATGCTCGCCACCAAGTCAGGCACAACCTCTAGTTTGCAACCCTCTACCGATGATGTTTGTTGTTGCTACCAGCGGGGGTCGGAGATGGTAGACTTTTTTTGCGCAATGTTGCTAATAAAAGGTAAATTTTTTGTTGCAAGATTTTCGGCAAGGTCTTTATTGATATCTTCGACGAGCTCTCCGATATGAGGATTTGCAACTTAGGAATAATATTTTTGCTAAAATATTTTTAGAGTTTTGCTACAGTTGTAAAATATGTTTGCTAGTGGGGTCTTCAGCGAGGTCTCCGGTGAGTTCTCCGACGAGTTCCAGTCGATATCCTTTTTTTTGCTACAATAGCACAATTTCTTTGCTACGCGCTCTCCGGCGAGTCTCCGCTGGCGAGCTCAGCCTTCTTCTTTTATTTCGTGGTGAATCTTTTTTGTTATGCTAAAACAAAAATTAAAAAAAACGCGTATCAGCACAGAAACTACAAAACTGGGAAATCAGATCGCGGCTGACGGCCAATACTAGCCTTTAGTTAAAGGTGCATGAGCGCTTCGCGGCCGTCAAACTTGGACGCGAGAGGGAAATCGATTTTTAGTTTGTGTTTCTCAAACACGCCTTCCTCGGCCGCTCGGTAAATAGTAGTGCCTTTACTAGTCACGTCCTTTTTTAGAAACACAACACAAGGGAAAAATTTCTACTAAGTAGAACCAGAGATGATGGTACGTCGGTGTTTTACGTTGTCCACTACTGGATCGCCTCCCTTTTCGCGGCCAGCAAACATGTATGAGCTCCTGACGCGGGTGGGGAATCGATCTTTAGTTTTGGTAAATATTATAGATCGGGGATCCATTGGTGTTAACCTTCATGCACTAGCCACTTGAACCAAAAGTCCGAACTGATGGAAGGGGTTAGACAATCCACATATACACTTCACAACACCCCCACTCGCGTGTGACGAGAGAAGAGAAATTCAACACGTGAAAGAAGAAGAGCACACCGAAACAGCGGTGGCTAAAGAGGGGGGCAACAGCAATTTTTAGGCTTAATTGCGAAAACCATGTGAAAGACAGGATTTGAACTCGAGACCTGGGGCTCTGATACCATGTTAAGCTTCATGCACTAGCCACTTGAACCAAAAGTCCGAACTGATGGAAAGGGTTAGGCAATCCACATATACACTTCACAACAATTGGAAGCTAAAAGTCGGACGACACCGGTAGATATCGTCGATCGTTGTATCAATCGGAAGCTTGGTCTTGCACCATTTTTTCTGCATCTTTACTTACTTTTTTTTTTGAACAGGGAGGTCCCGAAGGATCTAGAGCATCTTTCCATTAAAAGCGGTGGACGTACAAATTATAGAAAGGGTCATAAAGAAGTAGAAAAATACAAACCGACCCATACATTTTGCACTAAGGACCTTTGATTGAGAACTGAAAACGCGATCAAGTCCAGCTCCGGATCCACCACCGTAGAGCTCGCCGGAGCCAACCTCAATGCCACCGAGGACATAACCACTTGGGGCGTGGAGGCGGGAGCTAACTCCGATGAAACTGAAGGGCCTCCGTTGTGGCATCATGGCCTGGAGGTTGCTGTAGACCTGCAGTCGCCAGCCGGAATACACCGTCGCTGACGAAGGAGGAGGAAGTGGTCGCCCGACGACCAGTTCAGACGGCTTCCTACCGAGGACAGCCGTGGAGGGACTCCCGGGAGCTGCTTCAATACTCCCCTGGCACAGATCCAGGAGCAAGCAGATGGAGATTTGGGGCATCAAGCTGTTCTCGCCACCACGGCGAGCACCGAACAGGATGCACCAACCATGAGCTGCCATGGATCTGCACATAGCTGCAGCCATGACCCCGAATCCTAGATCCAGAGCCCTGACCGCATCTTCAAGCTTATTCTTAGACAGGGGAAGGAAGAACTTGAGCGGCAGCCACCAGCACCACGCCGCTGGCACCATCAGGATCTTCCTCACCGGCCACCCAGCGCCGCTTGGAAGCGCGAGGAGCTCTCCATCCGCCGACATATCGCCAAACTCCACCAGGGGAACAAAAACTACACCTAAACTACCATATACAGAGGGGGACCGGCCTCCCCTCTCCTAGTCACTCCGGCCGGCAAGGCCGCCGGAGGAGAGAGGGGAGCCGGCGGAGAGAAAGTGACTCTCAAGGTATTGTTCACTCACGAGAGAGGGGGAGGGGGGAAATGAGCTCTAAGATCAATTTTTCACTTACTTATATATACTAGTAATTTGCCCGTGCGTTGCTACGGGAAAACAAAAATATATTACTGCTTCTATCTGAAAATATAAAGGACCCAATTCGCCAGGAGGCTGCGCCGCTCTCAACCTCTGGGTGGAGCGTCGTTGGATGGCGCCTAATCATGTGGACGTCGCAACTTCCCTTCCCTACGCCACATCATTCTATCGCTGTGACGAAAAGGACAAGAACGCGTGGGGGGTCCTCTGGCACGAGCCACGCACCGCCACGGGGACGTCGTGCACGGTTGGTCTCCACCTCTGCTAGAGCCGTGCGCCCCATCAAGGGTGAAGAAGATGCAATATGAGCAGGGACTTGGAGCTGCATACTTTGGGTTGTGGTTCTACGAGTCATCAGCAACGAAGCGACAAAGATGCGAAGAGAGGATGGCGGTGATACGTTTGGTCGACCGGGGCAAACATCAACATTTGTTCTTGTCTTCTCCCTCATCTACCTAACAACCAACACATGCCCAATTGTTATCTTTATACTTTATATTTACACCATATACTAATTATATTTATTAATAATTATTTATTGCACTCTTTTCAAAAATTCCACCAAACACGAAAATACCAAGTCATTTGATCAACAAACAGATTTAGGAGCAAAAGCTGCAAACTCATGTTAGAATGAGAACATAAAGTGAGAAGCTCCGCTATGCTGGTATGTCACGATGAATTCCTACTGCCGCTTTAGATACAATACCTAGGAGCAGAGTATATGGCAGAAAGTGAGGAAGTAGGGGGTCGCTCTTGCTCCACTGCAAAATCCAACAACAATTGAAGTCAAGCTCAGAGACTTGGCCGGCCCGGGTTGAGTGATGTTCCTTGGGGCAGCTCTAGCTCTCCTAGGAGAAGACGATGGCGGCTACACCAGGCGCAGTAGAGGGGCATCGCCAACGGCATCCTCCGTGCAAGCGCCCACTGGGATCTTTTGTCCATCAGCATCTCTGTGTGACGCATCACCGACTCCACTGGCAGATCTAGAGGGAGGAGCGACTCTGCCGCTGGTGCAGCGCCGGCACCATGCATAGAGGTGCAGGAGTGGACTGCTAGAGAGGGCGTCGTGGGAGGCTGGAAGCTAAGGAGAGTGGGGGAATCGAGTATTCCTGCATCAATAGGCGGTGGCAGGAATGGTGCATGGGCAGAAGAGGATAAGTTCTATTTCGGTATGCTCCTGTTTCTCTCCCCATCATAAGTAAAGAAAAGTTACAAGCGTTATCTATTCCTGAACTAAACCAGATACCTGTACTGCCACCGGTTCCATTTTTGTTATCATCATCATGACACTCTTTGATCCCTATGCTGATGTACATGTACTGAAACTAAAATAGCAAGCTTAGAACTGAACAGGGAGAAACTGTATGTTTTACTAAATTAGCTGGTTACAATAGGAATTACAAAAGGCAGGTAAAGCAAACGAAAAAAATAGCAACTTGATTACAACCTCCTTAGGCAACGGAAAACACATTAAAGTAACTGCCATCTCCAAATACTTGGGTTTAGATGTTTTGTCTTTTGATCAGCTCTAACAGCAACTTAAACACTAAATACAACAACTATCTTGTGCATATACATATAGTTGTCTGAACACTATCTTGGTCCTGTAGTTCATGTCAACAACTAAGTTAAACACTAAGCAGTAATTAAATTCCAACTACTATACACCAACACTAATAAATTCTCTTGTGCATCAAATAGTTTCTGAAAAGTTAACATAGCTTGAGCTAAATAGGCCGCACTCCATCTAAAATAGTCCTGGAATGTATAGATATGGAGAATAGTGGACATTTGCAACTGCTGTCCGAGGAAAGCTATGTTCAATCTATGAGATAAGATAGCAACATCTTAACTCGCCGCAAAGTTGGTATAACATGTTCAATCTATGAAGCTATGTTCCATGTGTTTTGACCAAAGCAAATAAGCTGAGGATGTACTCAATAATTGGCGCAATTTAGGCTGCACGGCAGATCAGCTAACTTGAGATGAATGATCTGAGTGACCCCACACCCAATCGAGCCATATTCGGATAACCACTATATAACTCCACTTCACCACTGAAAATCCATCCTTGGCAAACACAATGTCATTCAACAATTTAACTCTAACCCAAACATGCATATTTTTCTTGGCAAACACACATACACGTCGCAGGTCTGCAAAATAGGTGTCAGTCTTAGGATGCAAGACCACTGCCAAGACTTTTTTTTTGGATAGCTTCTAAATCAAACATCTTGGTGAAATGTAACACTCAGCAGAGATACCATAAAATGGAACAACGAATCTGAAGTATATTCTAGGCTCCAATGCAAATAAAGGTTTAAGATAACATAGCCAATAGCTGTCTTTGGTTGGTATAAACGGAGAGAGAATTTAGTGACTGGTTGACCTTATTTGTCAGTATTTGCATTACATTCTAAGAGCAGCTTACAATATGAAATCTGGCAGCTGTAGACGGTGAAATCTTTTTCAAGAGCTCACCAGGTGTTGAGGTAACGAATGTATGACCAATGAATGCACAAAGCATTGGTAGTAACACATCTAGCATTGGAATACCTATATATAGCTCTTTATGGAGTCACTGATTTGTTATTTAGGCAAGCAGAAGAGACATACCATCACTGTGAAGGGCTAAGGCGGTGAAGATGACCTGCAATGATTTACATAAATAAAGCTTAATCTAAGCGTCGTAATAGGATAGTTTATCAACCAATTGATTTCAGAAAATCCTATCAGTAGTACTCTAGTTGACAACAAACAATAAGCAGTAATGCCAGAACAATTTTTGAATAAAACCTGACGAAGCAAGATAGAAAATTTCATCTAAATCAATTGGGAGGTGAAGGCAAAGGCAAAGGCAAAGGCTCAGTAGGAGTATTATAGAAGATAATAGAAATGGAATAGTTGGTGTCTGAACGTGTTGCTTTGCTTGCTGATATATGGAAATTTAAAACAGAGACGGGTGGCAATGAAGAGGGCAAAGTAACTAACCAACCAATTCAGTATAAATGGAAAAGATATTAGGAATATTTTTTAGCATGTACTTACAAATTTTGTTCCTAGAATAAATCTGCAGTATTAGCTGGAGCCTTGCAATTCAGTGGAAAAGGATTGCAAGAGTAAAATAACACACACACACAGGCACACACACACGCATTTTATTCTCTGTGCAACACATAGAGGGCACTGAAACATCCTGTGGTTATTTTTTGTTTAGGTAATCATATTATTAGACGGGTAATTAAAGGCTTAAAGCATCCGGTAGAATTTTCACTCTGATTAAAAGGTCAGTAATTCTATAAGGTAAAACAACTAAGGAGGTGGTTAGTGAAATATGAACAAACAATTCACTGTCCTCTAATTCTGTATTAAGAGCAATTAGAAATGACACCAAAAGTGTACGATTTTTGCATACACAAGATATCGGACCAACACGTAGAATTTCACAAATCAAGAAGTATGTACAAAATATGGTGGTCGGCAAATGGAAAGACTATCAAGTATCAACTAAAAACAGTTTGGTGCATCTTGTTGATCAGTAAAATGGTTTTTTATATAGCAATAATCTTCCCATACAATTCGGAAATTAATTACCAATCCTTGCTTTCGTGTTTCCACCAAACCAGTAGATGAAGCTACAATTGAACTGGTAACAGTGAGGACCTTTGCTACTTTGTTCTGCTAGATAAGTGGGCACACAAACACATCAAGTACCGAAGAATCAAAATCATAGGAGCATGGCAGAGCCATCGTGACCAAACAAAGGAACCACAAATTTGTCTGAATAAAATGTACCAACTAAAACAGGAAGAAGAGCGGTAACTACGTCCAAAAATATAGAAACAAAACCGAATCTAATACTATCTTCTATGACGTAAAAGGAGGATAGAAATTCAGATTATACTGAACTTGTTCTAATTTTCTGTTGGCTCCATGAAATTTTCACGGCTGTTTGAGAATCCGTTATCAATTTATATACTTAGTCTGCATCATGATGCCTTGTAAAAGATAATCTTCTTTTGGGCATCAAGAGACCTGTAAAAATGCATTTACTTGCTCGCTCATGACATAGGAGCATCTATTTATAAACTTGATCTGCATATGACTTTATCTGGACATTCTGATATCATTAATTCTCCATTACCAATCATAGCCAAACATAAAGGTCTATAATAATAACCATACCTGTATAGCAAGTGTTATTTAGTTCAAGAGTATTTATGTACCATTTACATGGAGGTGTGATAGCAAACATAAAGCCAAATTTTGAAAGTATCTAACTTAGTAACATATATTACAACAAAAAAAACAAGAAAGTACGCAATCATCGGAAAACTAAAAGGAGACCAAAACTGAAGCATCCGTCCATTTCATATTCTATAATAACAAACCCAAAAACTTACCGAAAGGAACATGATATGCTGCTAAGAAGCAGCAAACAACGGACAGAATTCGATACGCTGTGTTCATCCCCTTTCTTCAAAAAAATCTACATTGCCTTGTATAAAAAAGAAGGTGTTATACAAATAAAAAAATCACGGAACCAATTACAATCTATTGGTTGCAAGAAACTAACTCAGAGAAAATGCTTCTTATGCAATATTGTAAACACACAACCTCCTTCTGATCAAGAGTCAACATGCTCAACATAAATGAAGCTAAACATTGGCTGAAAAGTTCAAAAAATCTATCCAGTAAATAACATACCAGATTACCGGTAGAAGAAAGATGGCTTGCTCTCGTAGTGGAGCCTAGTAGTAAGGTTGTGACCGTTGTGGTGCCGTGGGTGAATCTGCACCAATTTCAATACAGGCATGAGCTCATGGCATGATAAAACATTACACGAGTCAAAAGTTGAAGTACTACGACATGTTTCTAACTGATGAGACACTCACACTTCGAGTCAATGCTGCCGTGCGAGCCTCTGCACCTTGTCATCGTTGCACAATCCCTTCTTCATCCTGAATAAAAACACACCCAAATTTGACAAAGTTATTAGCCAATTCTCCAATTTCATATCGCAGTTGACCAGATTTGTTAGTAAAACAGTGACTAACTTTCTTCAGAACATGATCATGGACAGCCTGGCCTCTTGCAAAGGTCTGAAGAATGCTCCTGCGGGCTGCAAGTGAAAGAAATGAACAATACTACCATATATACGTTTCCTGAAGAAGATTGAATATTCTAAAGTAAACCATGTGAAGTGAGACGTGTAGATGACAGATGGGAGCGAGAGTTTACGAACTGTTAATTGACCTGGAGGATGCAGGGAGATTTTACTATTTGCCACGTTTTACTTTAGACTTCTATAATTTGGCACACATTACTTAGCCTTTGATAATTTTCCACACATTAGATTTGATTCATTTCTAATTTGCCCTCTTTCCCTCTTTACAGCTCTATTATTTTCTTTAACACCAGTACATAGAGGAATACAGTACTTGTACCGTTTGGCAAATAACCTGGCTGGGCAGAACCTGATCTTTCGATTGATCAACCAAAGAATCCCCAAATCGCTCGTTCCTTTCCCTGCAGCGGACGACAGGCGGGAGCGCCGCCGCCCGCCTGCCACCACGAACGGCGGAGGAGGGGCAGAGCTACCGCCCTCCGGCGACACCGAGGCCAAAGGCGAAATCCCTCCTCGAGGCTGCGGCTGCATCGTCAGAGGTCAGTGCCTCCTGCTGGACATGGTGCCTCTGGAGAGATCCTCCGAGCCTGTCCGACAATTTAGGTGCCGCGGTCATCGCCAGTGTCGAGTCCAGAGCTATGGCACGTTGAAGCATAGCTGCATCCTGCACGCCAACCCATCCAAGTCGGCGCCTGACCGACAATTTAGGTGCCTGACGACTTATCTCTACTAAAAATGGAGTAGATGAAAGTTAGCGTGTTCCAACAATACCTAGTAGCATCAGGAGCAGCTGTATCTGGCTATCTGCACGCCACCCCATCCAAGTCGGCGCTCTGCGGGAACAACCACATCCAGCGGAGGCGTTCGACGATCTGGATCCACTTCTCCCGCACCAGGTGCTCCCTATACTCCAGCATAGCCACCGGGTTCGCAGCATCGCGGTCGGCGGCGGATGCAGCATCGTGGGGTGGTCGCCCACGACCCTGGAGGATGCGCATCGAGGCGGCGGCCATGGAACCCACGGAGACGCCGCAGTGTCCACAGACCACCCGTGGAGGATCACACTCCCTTGCGATGAGGAATCGCCGTCTCCAGTGAATCGGGCGGTGCCGGCGAGAACATGGGGCATGTGTCCGGTAATCGGGCCGTGCCGGCGAGGAACAATCTGGGATCTAGAGGGATAGGGCGAGGACGATCAGGCTCAGGCGTTGACTACGCGTGCGGGGAAGGAGGCATAGGGGAGGTGTATGCTAGTGATTTGTTGGGCTTGGCCCATTCGTGGGAGAACGACGCGCGAGCGCGACGCAGTGCGGACCGGGAGTACGACCAAAGTTTTGACGTATTGGCAGAATAAGGAACATGTTCCTCATTTTTAAGTAGTGTAGATTAGTCTATATCTATATAGTAGCTAATCTATGGGATATTCACTTTGCCTCATAGAAGCATTTGCTCCCATTGTTTGAATCTACATTCCAAAGTGTCACAAAATTCTAAAATAAAAAATTTCATGTACATCTACACATTTTATGTTCGTACATAAATTTTCAAAAAAAAATACAAAAATTTGTAGCTCCTGTAAAAAAACAAGTTTTGATGCTATAACACGACTACGTATAATTTTTTGTCTTTTTTTACACGGCACACAAAATGCTGTTTCTCCGCGAAAACTTATGCACTAACATAGAATGTCACGATGTACACTAAAAAATTTATGTAAGATTTTTTTGACATTTTTAGAATTGTTTTTTTAATTATTTTGTATGCTTCTTGTTTGTCAGTTTTTTATTACCCTTGATTTTCAGTCAAAGTTACAACCGTTGCCACTGCTGAGTTAAAAAACAATTCGTTTAGTCCGTCTTCTCGCGCAGACTAGCGGGCCCGAACATAACAAATCCCTCGTCGTACTCTTCCTCGGCGCTGGTCAGAGCGGAGCGGTTCGTCGCCTTCCTCTTCGCAACGCGCGTCGCGGGCTCGCCGCGCCGGCCAGCCTCGCCAGACAACTCTGACCATGGTGTTGGAACTGCTTCTTCAGGAGGAGGTCAGAGATCGGGAGATCGGAAATACAGCGGTTGGACAAGGTCCTGACGGATGTGAGATCGATGGGGTTGACGCCGCTCGATCCGGCCGACCCGTGTGGAGGTTCCCGAAAAGAATATGCCTATGCAATCTCTATATATTACCACAGCTTCAAGAAGCCAGGTCCCAATTGTAGATGCATGCCCTTGAAAGTTGAAACTCTGGAACGAGTAGGTAAGATGGGTGAAAAACAAGGTAACAAGTATGATTGGGTATTGGATTGCACAGCTCCTCTATGGCCGGCGTGTCCTTTTATATTGATATTACTTGGAGTAGAGTACAAGTTTACATCATGCTGATTTACAGGGATACGATTCTAACTACCAAATATACAACAAACTATGGTTAGGCTACTATAACAACCTTGACAATATATGGTAGTTTATCAGCCTCCCTCAATCTCAACCTGCTCCAAAAGATTGAGATTGCGCCTACATGCCTCAAAAGCTGGTAACGGGAGAGCCTTAGTAAATATATCAGCCACTTGATCCTTAGAGGAAATGAATCTGATTTGAAGTTGCTTCTTAGCCACCCTTTCTCTAACAAAGTGGAAATCAACTTCAATATGCTTGGTACGAGCATGAAACACCGGATTAGAGGATAAATATGTGGCTCCAATATTATCACACCACAATACAGGTATCTGGTTCAGAGAGAGACCCAGCTCCTTCAGAAGAGACTGTACCCAGATAATTTCAGCTGTTGCATTTGCCACTGCCTTGTATTCCGATTCCGTACTAGATCGTGAAACAGTGGCTTGCTTGCGCGCATTCCAGGCGATCAAATTACCACCATAGAAGATGGCATATCCCCCTGTGGATCGCCTGTCATCGACATTGCCTGCCCAATCCGCATCAGAAAAGGCGGACAACAAAGTATCAGAAGTACGCCGAAGAGTCATACCATGAGAAACAGTAAGTTTAATAAACCGAAGAATCCGCTTGACTGCAGTCCAGTGAGGAATCCGAGGAGCATGCAAATACTGACAGACTTTGTTAACAGCAAACGAAATATCTGGCCGTGTGAGAGTGAGATACTGGAGACCGCCAACAATGCTACGGTAGCGAGTGGCATCAGCATCCGAGAGAAGATCACCTTCATAAGCAGAAAGTTTGTCAACCACAGTCATAGGAGTAACAGCCGGTGTACACTTGAGCATATTGGCACGCTGTAGGATGTCCATAGCATATTTCTTCTGTGAGAGAACAAGATCGCCAGACGAGGTATGATGTACCTCAATGCCCAAGAAATAATGAAGTGCACCAAGGTCCTTGACTGCAAAGGCTGAACGCATCGCAACAATCAATCTGTCGGTAGCAGATGATGAGGAGATAATAACAATTATATCATCAACATAAACCAAGAGAAACATGGTAAGAGCAGCTCGTCTGAAGATGAACAATGATGTATCAGCAGTAGAAGCTCGAAAACCAAGAGAGCCAAGGACAGAACTGAGACGAGCATGCCAGGCACGAGGAGCTTGTTTAAGTCCATATATCGCTTTCTGTAGCCGGCATAAATAAGAGGGGTGAGTAGGATCCTCAAAACCTGGTGGTTGACGCATAAAAACCACTTCTTCAAGTACTCCATTAAGAAATGCATTTTGGATGTCCAGCTGTCGCAAGTGCCAACGCCGAGACACAGCAAGTGAGAGAAGAAGACGTATAGTGGTTGGTTTAACAACCGGACTAAACGTGTCCTCATAATCCAGCCCATAGCGCTGCCGAAAACCTTTCGCAACAAGGCGCGCCTTGTAGCGCTCAATAGAACCATCCGGGTTAGTCTTCACTTTAAACACCCATTTCGAGTCAATCACATTCACACCTGGCCGTGGTGGAACAAGAGACCAGGTGCCATTTTTGAGCAGGGCAGAGTACTCAGAATCCATTGCTTCTTTCCAGTGAACAGAACGGAGTGCATCATGAAGATCTCGCGGTTCGGAGACAGAGGAAGCAACTGCATGTGCCATGCAGGTCGCCGTCCAGGCAACAGTGCCATCAGAACGATGCTTGGGCTGCCTAATGCCATGCTGTAGTCGGGTAACAGGCCGAGTTGGTGCAGGTGGGGGCAGCGATGGCTGTTGGGCCGAAGGCCCACACGGAGCAGAGGGCGACCCGCTTGCAGCTGTTTCTTCACCAGGCGATGCATGGGAGAAATCCAGGCGACGCGGCTCGAGCGGCAGGCCGTGGGCCGGAGTAGTGGAGCCAGGCCGTTCGGTGCGGGGCGGAACCGAACTGGCTGAAGCGCCCGACCCAGCATGGGCTGGCACGCCAGGCGAGGCGTGATTGACGTGATCACCATGCAGATCGACATCTGTATCCAGTATTTCCAAACGTGCGCCGCGTCCAAGTCCTGCACCATGGTTAGGCAGTAGCAAGGGAGTATTTGCAACATCATCAAATTGGCCAAAGCTAGGAATGGAATGGTTCGGAGTGTCTTGCATAGTGGATGGTAATTGTGAAAAAGGGAAGTTTCCTTCATCGAAAACAACATCGCGAGAAATGTATACTCGATTAGTGGGAACATGGAGACATTTGTACCCTTTGTGGAGGGAACTATACCCTAGGAACACACATTTCTTTGAGCGAAACTCGAGCTTTCTATTGTTGTAGGGTCGAAGGTGAGGCCAACACGCACATCCAAAGACACGAAAGAAGGAATAATCAGGCACTTCACCAAGAAGACGTTCCAAGGGAGTTTTCATATGAATGACACGACTGGGGAGTCTATTGATAAGAAAACATGCAGTGGAAAACGCATCACTCCAAAACCGAAAAGGCACAGATGCATGTGCAAGGAGAGTCAATCCAGTTTCAACAAGGTGTCTGTGTTTGCGTTCAGCGGTGCCATTTTGTTGATGCGTGTGGGGACATGAAACACGATGAGTGATGCCAATGTCACTAAAGAACTTACTGAGTTTGGTATATTCTCCTCCCCAGTCAGTTTGCACATGGATAATTTTCTTGTTGAGAAGGCGCTCAATGTGACGTTGAAATTGCAAAAAGATCTCAAAAACATCACTTTTTCGTTTAAGAAGATACAACCATGTGAAACGACTATAATCATCAATAAAACTGACATAGTATGTGTGTCCTCCTACAGAAGGTTGGGCAGGACCCCAAACATCCGAGTAGATTATTTCAAGTGGTGTAGAAACTACATGACTAGAAAGGGAAAAAGGCAACTGATGACTCTTGCCTTGTTGGCAAGCATCACAAATTACATTATTCTGCAAGTTTGACGAAGGAAGTTGACGATGATGCAAAATATGTTGAACTATCTGGGTAGCTGGATGTCCTAGACGACAATGCCACTTATCACGTGACACTCTTATTCCACTGAAGACTTGTTTGAGGGATGACTCGTCAAGGCGATAAAGACCACCATGGCACCGACCACTAAGAAGAATTGTCTTCGTGTCTCGATCCTTGACAAGGAAAAAATGTGGGTGAAACTCAATGAAAACCTTGTTGTCTAGGGTAAAACGACGAACGGATAGAAGACTACGAGTGACAGAAGGTACATGCAAAATACCCTTAAGACGTAATGAATGAGAAGATGAAGTAGGAATTGTAGTTTGGCCAATGTGATGTATGTGCATACCATGCCCGTTTGCAGCGTGCACTTGATCATTGCCGGTGTAGTTTTCCTTCACCGTGAGCTTGTCAAGGTGATTGGTGAGGTGGTCGGTGGCTCCGGTGTCCATGTACCAGCCGGAGTCGACGGAGTAAGAGCTTGTTTGGCCAGGGGTAGTTGCTGCAGCAACCTGGCGCTCCATGTACCGGCCGTCGTTGTCGACGCCGAGGTAGTCCTGCTTGAAGCGCTTGAAGCAGCTGGATGCTTTGTGGCCGGGCTTGTCGCAGATTTGGCAGATCGGACGGTTGCCACCGCCACCACCGCCGTTGCGCACACCGCGGTCACGATCGCCGCGGTCACGATCGCCGCCATTCTGGTTGCTGCGGTCACCGCGGTCACCATCACCACGGTCGCCTTGACCAGGGCGAGTATTGCCGCCAGAGTTGGGCCCCTGCCCGGCCGTTTTGGTGAGATAGAACGGTCGAGGCAGAGAGCGCGGGTCAGGACCCATGCGGTACTCAGGGCGATAGGCAGGCTTGGCGCCACTGCCACCACCACGATGTGTGGCATTGGCGGAGAAGTCGTTGTGACCTCCATGCAGCGCGGCCTTGCGATGCGCGATGCGCTGCTCAGTGCTCAGCAGCTGGGCGTACAAGTCGCGAAGTGGGATCGGGGTGGTCCGTGCGGAGACCACCTCGACCAAAGCGTCGAAGTCCTCGTCGAGACCATTGAGGATGCAGCTGACGAGTTCCTCTTGGCGAAGGGGCTGTCCAATAGACGTTAGTGTATCGGAAAGAGACTTAATTTTGTTGAAATACACAGAAACAGATGAATCAAGTTTCTGCAAATCATCCAACTGTCGACGGAGTTGCATGTAGCGCGCCGACGACTGTGAGGAGAAGCTCGAGGCGAGCGTCGTCCAGGCGTCCTGAGCGGAAGCAGCGAAGAGGATGAGGCTTTGAACAGCCTCTGTGGACGTGGAGATGATCGCGGACAGGATGGCCGCGTCTTGCTGATGCCACGCCGCGAACTCTGGGTTCGGCAGGGTGCGCGGAGCAGCAGCATCAGCGGGCGCCTTCGGGTTGTCGATCTCCTGAGGCGGGCAAGGGAAGGAGCCGTCGATGAAGCCGGTAAGAAGATGGCTGCGGAGTATGGGCACCACCTGCGCCCTCCAGTAGAGGTAGTTGTCGTTGCCGAGACGAGTAGTGACGAGCGGCGCGAAGTTGAACGGCGCCGGTGTCGATGACGAGCTTGACGAAGCGCTGGTGGTGAAGCTGAGCGCTGGATTCGGCAGCCTTGAAGCAGTGCCACCGGAGATCATCGAGCCTGATGAGGCATCGCTAGAGGCAGGCGAGGAACCCATGGAGAAAGAAGAAGGAGGAGTTTGGCTAGGTGTAGATTGGATCTAGGGTGTGAGCCGGTAGCTCTAATACCATGAAAAACAAGGTAACAAGTATGATTGGGTATTGGATCGCACAGCTCCTCTATGGCCGGCGTGTCCTTTTATATTGATATTACTTGGAGTAGAGTACAAGTTTACATCATGCTGATTTACAGGGATACGATTCTATCTACCAAATATACAACAAACTATGGTTAGGCTACTATAACAACCTTGACAATATATGGTAGTTTATCAATGGGGTGGGCTCGGTGGAGCACTGGGGCATGGCCATGGGAAGTTGGGGACAGCCTGTTCGGCGCCGCCCCGGACCACGCGCGGCCATGGAGGCCACCTCGCGTCGCCCATCTTCTTTGGTGCAGCACAAAACTACCCCTCTTCCTCCTATGCACGCATGTCCGGATGCTTTGTTGCTTCTCCGTACACGGCAGTGAAAGAAATCGACAGTGGCTCGATGTGATATTGCAAACTTATCTGAATCTATCACAATGAAATGGCAATCAGTTGTTCAGTATCTAGAATTCTAGATGCTGTAATGTTGAGCTCTATATCAGGTTAGTTGTTTTCTGGATTTTATGTTTGATGAGACTGAGACATGTAGTACGATCTTTATATGATAGGTTTAGTCAAGGTAGTAGTGTAGTTCCCCTGATTAGTGCAATTTGTGAGTGGATATGGTTTTCAGATGGTGCGTGTACACATTTGTCACATGTATGTCAGATTGGCGAATGAATATTTCTCTAAGATAAGAAAATAGTGAATTGATAATATGTTTATATGTAATTTTTTAACCAAAGTAGGTAAGCTATTTTTAACCATAGTACACATGGATGAACATGTTAAATACATTTAAATTTTGACAAACGTCAGACAAGTTTCCTAAAATGGAGGGAGTACTAGAGTTACCGACCTTAAATATTTAAAAATATGCAGTGAGATTTTGCAAGACAAGTAAAGTGAAGAATACCTTAGGCATCACCTATTGAATAAAAGAGTTTTCTTTTTTACCGATACTGGTACATGACTTGCAAAAATTCAGTATTGACAAAGTAAAAAAAAGTCTTTGTACGATTTAAAAATATCTAACATTGCAAAAAGATTCTGTACATGACTTGCAAAAATTCAGTATTTTATTGAATTTTTGAACAAACCGAATTTATTTGACAAAAAAAATATAACTAGATTATGTGTGAATCATATTTATGTGAAAAAATGGAGTATATGTGAAAACCGAATTAAAATTGTACAAATATTCTAAAAAATAGATGAACCCACATTTAGAAAAACATATTACTCTTTTAATTTGAGTTGCTTGTAGAAATTTAAAGAATATTTTATTGAAATTTGGAAAAAAAGTCTTGAACTGCAGCATGTTTGAAAAACGAACTGAACTTCAAAAAATAATTCTACAAATCATGATTTCAAATTTGTAACAGAAAAATTAAGATATATTTTACTCTAATATGGGATTAGTATTAGCTAGCTGGTGAAATCGCCGCAATAAGCGAAGTGAGAGCACGCGCATGCAAAGGAGACAGAGGCACATGTGGGGGACCTACATATGCAGCAAAAAATCAGGCAGTGAACGAAGGCTATTGCTCCGGTGTCCCCCCCTCCCCCTCCCTCTAAACTTTGTTCTATTTAGACGGCTAGGATCTACTGATACCCTTTCGTGGGTTGACTTAACATGTGTGTTTGGTTCATGGGCAAACATGTACAAGATGGGATGGGATAAAATATGTTTAATTAACGATTAATAGAAAAAGATAAATTTGCCATTAACACACCGGTTAATATGTAATTAACGGGCCCTTTTCCCTTTGTGGTGGAGGCCGGACCTAGCGGGTGGCCGCCTACCCGTGCCTAGCCGCAATAAGCGAAGTGAAATGGCCTCGCTAAATATGTGCGGGTAGGCCATTTCTGTCGACTGGGTGTGGCGCAGACGTAGCAAGCTCGTTGCTCGCCATGCCATGGAGGCCGCCGCCGCCGAGCTAGGGAGCCACGTTGAAAATCAAGCCCGCCGCTTACCGCGCCCTGGAGGCCGCCGATGTCGAGCTGGGGAGCCACGTGGAAAAGCAAGCCCACCGCTCGCCGTGACATGGTGGCCGCCGCCGAGCCGGGAGCCACACATACGACGGTGGCAGGTGTCGGAGTCGCGTCGACGATCATGGATTCTCAGGCGGCTAGTGAGATTAGTCATGAAATTCACGGATCATATGGTCCAGCCTTTTTCAGAAATATTCGGCTTTTGGGATGGGATCATCCATATTTTCTGGTCACGAACCAAACACATATTTACCACCTGAACGTCGTTCGCAGAGGGGGACACCGGAGCACAGCCCGTGAACGAATACGCAGGAATACTCGGACAACGTAGACTAGTACTAGATAGCTGACACCATATAATTGGCTGGTGCAACTCCAGTAGGAACCGGAGCCGTTAGAAATGACCTCTATTCGATTTGCGTAGCACAAGATGGGCGGCGGCAGTAGCCACTACACCACGTCATAGAATTAGGGGCACTTCTACTAGTGGCACTTATCAAAATGCGGCTAATAGTAGTCAATTAGTGGCACTTTTCGAAAGTGCCCCTAATTGTATATCTATTGGGGCACTTCTCAAATGCCCCAATATGTGTATACCTATTAGGGCATTTTTTCTAATGCCCCAATAGATGTATACCTTTTGGGGCACTTTTAAGTGCCACAATTTATCATTACTCACCTAAACAACTATCACCTTTAGCTCAAGGTCAATTAGCCCATGTAAACAGTGCCACATTGGCCCGCACCTGTCGGCTGCCGCGACACCGCTGCCAACCCGTCGCGCACGCTGTCGTCGTCCTCCTCGAACATGCAGTCATAGCGAGCGGTTAGCGTGGTGCACATGGTTCTGCTGCCCGTTAGCGTGGCGCGGCTGATGCACGCGAACTGGACGCCGTGCGACGGCTGGAGGACATGCACATGCCTGGCGGCTGAGCTACTTCCGGGTGCGCGTACCGCCCGTTCCTGCACGCGAGCCATATAGGAGCGCCGAGATCTGGCGCAGGCGGCGGTAACTACCGCCGGACCTCCGCGTCGATCGCGCCTACGCGATCGACGCATGGCGAATTGTAATTTCGGCTAGCTGAAAAATAGCAAAACTGAAAAAAAGGTCAAAAAAGAAAAGCGAGTGCAGAGGATACGTTCAGTTTGGTCTTGGGCTATGCCTCAATTTCTTCTGGGCCAAAGCTTCACGGGCTGATTTCCATGTCGGTAACTAAACTTGTCTTCTTCCCAAGTCTTCTTTTCTCGTCCCATTCCCTTCCCTTCCCCGACGAGATCCCCACCATCCTCCAAACCCTAACCCCAGCCATGGCCCCCGCCGCTGCCGCCGCCGCCCCGGCGGTCAAATCCGATGACGAGGACGACTACGAGGAGTACATCCCCTCCAAGCGCAGGGCCATGGAGGCCGATCGCCTCCGCCACCAGCGCCTCTCCAAGCCCGCCGCCCCCTCCTCCGCAGGCTCCCCAGCCTCCCTCCCGCAGCCTACGCCCCAACCGACGACCAACCCCGCGGCCGCCCCCGATGCCGTCGCGCCCTCCGCCAAGCCCAGCCTCCTCGTCACGTCCACGCAGCACAAGCGCGCCGCCCCGGAGGTCACCGCCACCGAGCAGCTCATCCTGCAGGAGAAGGAGATGATCGAGAACCTCGCCGACGGCCGACCGCAAGTCGCTCATGTCCGTGCAGGAGCTCGCCAAGGGGATCACCTACACCGAGCCGCTCCGCACCGGCTGGAAGCCGCCGCTGCGCCTCCGCCGCATGCCGCGCGCCAAGGCCGACGAGCTCAGCTGATCTCTCTCCAACGAACTACGACGATGAACGTCGGATCCGTACTCCTCCTACCCGTGACGGACCCTCTGGATCCGAGAAGCTTGTTGATCTGGTCAGTTTTACTCATCCTCCTTCTGTTTCGATTTCACGTTTCTCTCTTCGGAACATATTGTCTCACCCAATTAGATCCTTAAATCTATGCTTGCGAACCTGGGTAGTAAATTACTTTGTTTGGTCCCTAGAAAATTTGATGAAAATTTTGTTGCATGCTATCTGTTCGTGATAATGCCTGTGTTATGCATTATGTTCTGTTAGTGTGCTTATCTTCCTTCAATCATTGATTTGAAAATTGCAGGAAATGTATAGTTTCCTACTACTTGTTACTATAATTTAGAATTGATGACTGACCCTAGAGTACAGTACTCCATATTGCAGCCTTATCTACTTGTCTGGTTGATATCTCATCATCCCAGATCAGGTCCAAAAACCATGAAATCCTTCTAGATTGTACGGTGCAGATTTAACATGCAGTATGTTCTACTTCTTTGTTGATGCTCAAGAATTCCATATAAGAAAAATATGTTTAGGCTGATGTATTGTTCGGTTGTTCAAATTAAGTGGATGCAAACATGTAGTACTAGCTAAATAATTAACTACATGTTATACTGTAAACTATATGGACATAAATGTAAATTTTCTAAATTAGTGTTTGTTCCTAGTACTTAATAACTCATTTTTGGTGTCTCTGAATGCTTGAATATGTAATCTTTCCTCTTTCTTTTATTGAGGACAGGGCTTCGTCCGAAGCGTCGAGCGGTGCCGCTGGTTTGAGATTGGAGTTGTTTGGGAGTGACCTGGAGAAGCAGGGAGAGTCAGGCATCCTGGCGGCTGGAGTTTGTTGAGAGGTGGTATCCTGCACACTGACATAGTCAGTGGTCTCGACGACAACAGCGGTGGGACAGCACTACTGCAACCCCAGCGTATCAAGTGGCCGCTGCCATGTGTCGGTGGTGGGCTCGCCACAACCACGGTGGCTCTTGTTCGGCTACAAGCAACCCTACTGTATGTGCTCTTGGTTCTCCCTGTGTTCTATGCTAGACATTCTTGATCGTGATGACATGTTTGTATGCCCCTGTGACACGTGAGATAGTAGATAGTTACATTACATCATGTTGATCTTTATGACCATAATAGCTGATTCATGTACATGCTTGTGCCTTAATGTTGTCGATGTGGTGATGCACTTAGTAATGCAAATGACTTTTAAGAGCTGTAGTAAATTAACTGCATTTCGTGTACTTAGATGGAGTTACATTTGTAGCTTTGCTTATTTAGGAAGACCGTGATCTTATTTTCGTATTGACTGACGAGTTAGTCCTTTATTGCTGCGTTCAGTTTGGAGGTGCACTGAGAAGTGCAACAGAGGATAAATTTACAGCATTTTGTGTTCTATGGAATTACATTTCTAGTTTTGCTTATTTAGGAAGAACCGTAATGGTTGTATGGTAATTTAATTACATACATCTAGTTATAAAAAGCTGATGAGTCATGATGCATGTGTGTACTCTTCAAGATCATAGTAGCAGGAATTTAATTGATTTAGTCAGACGGTCGTTGAACGAACTTTGTAAGTTTAACTAGCTTGCACAAAGATAATGGAATGCAGAGACAACTACTTCCACTCTTCAAAACTGCATTCCATATGGTTCTGTCCGTACCATATTTCCTACTATTGTTTTTTACTCTTTCTTTGTTTCTTTGTTAAGTAGTAGTAGCACTTCTTGCAAAAAGAGCTTTAGCTTGACCAGAGGCATGCTGCCGGCGGGTTACGCCCCTGTTCCCAGCCCAGCCCTCTCTCTGTTGTATCCTTCGCCGGCGATAACCACCGGTGAACAAAATAAACCAACGCCGTCAACATGCCATAGTAGCGAGATGGTAAGTACGTACTGTGCATAGGAAAGAAGCTGGGGTGACTGGAGCTTTGTATCCCATCCGTCCTTCCGTGATCAATAGCCCGTCCAGTATACATACATACTGCCAGTGTATATAGAGATTATAGATTCACGAATTCAATTGTAACATCATTATGCAATTCTATGTTATGGGAAATAGTTATTCATATCTATGCCTGTTGGCTGGCACCAACGAGACATTAGTGTCACCTATCCTATCCTGTATGTACATGTCGTACTCGTACCTTGTGCTACTTAGTGCAATCAGCTACCCTGGATTTCCTTTTCTTTCTTCATGTTTATTTTAAAATCGAATGCCCATCTGAAATATAATTCTTTGTCTTGACCCTTCAACCCTGGTTACACTGCTGGTAGACTGCAGATCAGCTTATCTAACAACGTTATTTGCCTCAGCTTTCAGCAAGGCGAGAATGCTTTTGACTGGTATGAGATTTAGGCCTTATCTAGTTTTTTTTCTTTTACTTTCATCAAAGTCTTATTTGCCTAATTAATTTAGGAAGTAGCAATGCAAGCCCGGCCAGTGGCATGTTTCATGGTTCCTGAACCAACTGCCCACATTGGGTATTGTATAGTGCATATAATGGCGTCCTATCAACTTCTGTTGGAGTGGTTCCTGAAGAGTAGAATGGTTTACTCCATGAAGTATCTCATTTTTGGTTTTGTACTCTAGCAACTAGTCCTGCATGTTACTTACTCCCATGTTAACTGAAAGTATAACTGAAAGATAAGCAGTCTGTGCCACCTATACTCGAGAGTAAGATAGTGTAATTTTATCATGAATGTCTCGTTGTCGAGGTCTGGAGATGCGCCTTAAAGCTGCATTTGTCGTTTGGACTGAATCTCCTAGCCCCTTCAGTGTTAGTAGTTGATTTTTGGTGTGTAACATTTCATGCACAGGCCGAAAATGGCAGTGCTGGGCTCCCACGAGCAGATGTGCATCCATTAAGAAGTGAGCAAACTCAGGGGAAAAGCACAGAACAATGGTTGCCAGTTCCTCTGTAAGAAGCACAGATGCCGTCATAACAACATTGTCACTGGTAAGTGTGAGTGTGTGACTACATCCTCTTGCTATATATGGCTTTAAAATTGGCTCTACGCACACAAATAAATAGAGATGAAACCTCACAACCCTGGTTCCGAGTTTTTTAATTTATACAACGTGTGTTGCTGCATTGACAGTCTATAACTTGATCTTGATGCTTGTAATTACCAATCTATAGCTTGTTGCATGTAAGTGCCCTTCAAGGAAGATGTTATGCTGGTCGGATATTTCTGTGCTATCTCCCTTTCTCCCCCTTTCTAACAGTTGTCAACTTAGAATGTAACTAGTTGAATGCCCGTGGTTTGCTACGGTTTCTATTATTTTTCACAATTGTTAATCTAGTAAATATAAAAAATCCTTGTATCATAAACACATTCATTATATATTCTAAAAAAACATAAAATTCTACCCATTCGAAGTATAATTGGGCTACCGTTATAACTGACATTTTTCAATATAAAATAAACATTTGATTAATTATTTTATATTAAAAATTCTACTCTTCGATGCTCCTTAGATTCTATCGTGCAATGTTGGATAAGTAAATATAGTAAAAAAAATATACTCCTATTGCTCCTTAGATACCTTTAAAGGGATACATATAATGTAACAACGGTTGGATAAGTCAATATCTTTACAATTTTTCTAAAGAGATTTTATAGTCTATCCGAGGCCAACTATCGGACAACATTGTCAGCAACTGGTTATGTAGTGCACATTAGTCTCTACCATCTAGAGGATCTCATCCCATGCCACTATGCCGATGAAGTTGAAGCAGTCATTATGCATAGGTCAATCCATCTTGAGTATGTCCAGGATTTTCTTAAGACTCAAGTCTAGTGGATAAGGTTTGAAGCTCCGCACCCATTTCTTCTTGTGAGGAAAATGTTAAGTTATATTGCTCTGTGTGTGGAAAATGTTATCAAATAATGACTTATTGATAATAAGTCATGTGTATGCTCTTTGTAAAGAGCAATTCCAAACAAAAAAAGCATATTATCCCAAAACATGGTATAAAATGTAAACACTTTCCATAATTACAATCCCTATTCAGGAGTTTAACATGGTATGGACAAGTATACACAAAACTAACTTGTATGTAACAAACACGACCATCGTACTTTTTCAGAAATAAGATTTCAAGGGATTGAGCACCAATACAAATTATTTTGTGGCAACTTTGATGATATCTTTTATCTAGTTCCAATACAACTTTAATTGAAGTTTAAGAACATTATTCACATACATAGTGGAACTTTTAGGCTTTAGGGAGATTATTTGTTTACCTCGCTCCCTTTTCTTTTTTCTTGGCCTTCGTTCTACCAATATGGCCCTGCCGTAAACAAATGCTGCTTACAAGAGGCATACAAAATACCACAAAAAAGTTCATCTCAGTTTGGTTCCGCCTACAACTGAATTGGAAAATGGCAAACCAATATAGCTCCTTCACGATGCTAAGAACTTATGAAATCTAGCACATAGTATGCAAGAAACAGAAACAATTCATGGTTGCTAGATGATCTAGGGGGTTTAGGACAAGCAAAAAAAGGCTTCATCGCTAAAATTTACGAAGGAGAAATGCAGATCCTTTCCCATTATTCTCGTCGAATCCAACAATAATTTGTAACAAACCATATCACCCCTAAAAAATTCAGAGATCTCTTAAAGGTAAACTGACGGTCTTCAGGGCCACTTGTGCTTAGCCTAACATAGAGCGCAGTAACATCTAAGAACCAGAAAAATAAGATCAAGAAATTTCTTTTTGTATGTTGACATTACCTTTTTTTTGTAGGATTGTACATAATTGATGAACCCAATATGTTTATTTGTAGTATGACATCATATTAATCATACTCGGTTGCCAATTCAACAATCATCTTATGGATGATACAACAAATTTTATAAAGAAAAACAAGCAAAAGGATTAACTACCAGTTCTCACACAATCAATTTCACGTTAAGATCGAGAGATTTATCCAATCAGTATTTCACTTGCAAACAATTCAAGTTAAAAATATTAAAAATACTATTTTAAGGAAAGTGACATACTAATCATCTTACAAATTTAGTAGTAGATCAACCATTAAGCTGATGCTTTGTCGTCCTAAGTTGGTGTTGTGTTGGCGTCTCTTCTCCGTCGTGCTGCTGGTGTCAATCCTTGTCGCCGCTGTAGGATCCAAATGAGGTTGGGTTGAATCATGGATCTCACACCATGGCCCTGCCTCGTCTGCAGTAATTAATAGAAGCGACATGTGTTAGACATGAGTACACGACCCAAACTTCGTCAGCTTAGTTAGGTGCATCAACGGTGTTAATTTGACATCTAGCTTTCCTGTATTAAAATACATAATTCTAACACAGTGTGTGCAGTCTACATCAGAACATTGAACATATTATCCTAAAAAGGGTTATTTTGAAAAGAAAATGTGTAGTAGTTATTCATGTACCCATTCGCGGGCATGAAAAAGAACACTGGCACATGTTTTCCAGCCAAAGATCCAATAACTTACCATGAAAGAAATACTTATGTGGAGTAATAATATACTCTTGATCAATCAACGACAATGATTAAATTCTTCTTACCTTCTGAGAGGTATATTGGAGCATGTTAAAGGGGCTCCAACATGTTTCCTGGAAGTTCAAATGCTAGAAACCAGAGTCATATCATTAGCTTTCATATAATAGTGTCCGTGGGTCCACTCTTGACAGCAAACCAAGAGATTAGAAAATACAACATCTGATCAACGACTGAGCTTATCACTCGTAAAAGTAACAGTGAAAATTTTAGCAAACTATACACTATGTAGTTTATCATCTAGGTTGGCACCCGTGCCAAAAAAAAAATGTGGTGCACAAAAAATCTTACTCTTGTAATATGAGAGAAAATAGAGAGGCAAAATCCTTAGGAGAAAAAAAACGGAAAATGCAGTAATTAAGCACTTGTAAATCTTCACTTTTTTCATCCTGATCTTCTCCATGGATGCATGTCACATGCTGGATTTTCATCAAGCACTTAGGAAGCACAAAACAGCCTAAGAAAGAGGAAGATGAGTGGGATAGGAATAGCGTAGAACAACACCCGTAGTAGAAAGAGCAAGAGAGACAATTCTATGACCGACTTTGGGAAGGAGGTGCTCGTGGCTCCGTGGAGGATGAAGGTGTGAGCGGTGAGCCATATGTTGAGCGGGTCGTACACCGAGGGACGGCTCCGAGCAGGGCTGCCTCCAATGGTGCTTTCTGATTTGGCTGTGATCCTCGTTGATGTGGCATGTGGGTTACACCCTTGTCATGGTCGTGCATGGAAACTCAGCGGGCGAGGCAAGAATGACGGGCGCCACAACGGTGGTCGAGGACATCGGTGTGCAATTGAGAATTTGAGATACATTCTGTCACCGTGTCCGAATGGTTTAGGCAGGTGAGATTTGATATGATAGCATGCTAAGCCTAAAATAGAGATTTAGGCATGAATTGATGATAATTAGAGATTTTTTGGTAAGTAATTTGATTTAATAAGAATATAAGGAAGGAGCCAGAGTCATAATCCCTTGATTCCTATGTACTACCGTGATTGATTGATGAGGAAATAGGCTGGACGTCGGAGATTTTAATTTCTACCATGTCCTAGCATTTTTTTTTTTTTGAAGATTACCATGTCCTAGCATGATTGATTGATACCGTGATATTTCCTATTTAATATATGTCACAAAGAGATGAAGAGGCGATTTGAGATGAAATTAGATCGGACCATAAGATTAAATTGGATCGGACGAAGTAGAGATAGTAACATTGATTGGACGGACAGGATGGTCTCAATCTCCTTCACCAAACGCGTTGTATGACCTACGACCAACTCCAATATAATAGTAAAGACTAGTGTCTACTTTTCTTGTCTGATCACAACTTAGATGTGTGTGAAATGTTTTTCTAATCTACTCCTGCAAATAACATTAGTGTACCCATGTTACAGGAAAGAGGGCATGACAAGGAGAGGCAACTAGAGGCACAACTCTTACAGAAGAAACTGGAGGAAGAGAAGGCAAGCAAATTCAAAGCTATTCCCCACCCCTACACAACAGACTGTCCAGAGTACATCTCTGTTTTTTCAGAGTACATTTCAGTTTTTTCAGAATTTGAAGCACATCTTATACTTCAGAAACAATTAAATTACTCCACTTCCAGAAACAATTAAATTAGGTGTAGGATGCATAGCACTTCCAGAAACAATTAAATTAGGAGTACTACAGAATTTTAATCAACTTACTGTAGAAGCATACCACTTCCAGAAACAATTAAATTAGGATGCAATAATATATTGTTAATAAAGTAATAAAGTACTGTAGGATGCAAATGGAGTTCCTGGAAGCCTGTTATCTTCTTCAGAGACCTGACTTGAATTCGTTTTGAGACCTGACTTGAATTCTTGCCTGGTATCTTCTTCAGAGACCTGACTTAAATTCTTGCCTGGTATCTTCTTCAGAGACCTGACTTGAATTCGTTTTGAGACCTGACTTGAATTCTTGCCTGTTATCTTTTTGGAGCAGAGGAGTAGAGGAGGCGCAGAACAAATGTCAGTTAAGGACAAGTGCCTGAGCTCACTGGTTTTTACTATAAATGTGTATACTTTCTATTCTGTATACAAGGTACCTATGTACTTGATAAATTTAATGTGTTACTACTTACTAGTTGCTGCAATTTGATTTTATTTTCGCAATGGGTAATATGTGTACTTCCCTGGTATAAAGAAATATTGCTACTTTTGTCATGTTTGGTCTGTTTATTCTAGATATGATGGTACTGTGCTGACATTGGAGGAACAAGCGGCGAATCGGGAACAAATGAGGAAAATTGAGAACCTTTGGTCAGACAAGTAAGATGGAAGCCAGTAAGATGAACCCTATTAGATGAACCTTGTTGTGTATTTTATCTAATGGTTTCAAACCATGTTGTTCATGATGTGGAGATGAACCCTATTGGTCATGTAAGTTAGATGCCTCGATTGTGAACCCTTGAATGTTTCAGAATGTTGGTTTGAGACCTAGACTGCTTGGAAATATTGGTTTTAAACATTGTTTAACTTATTGAGTTTGATGTATGCTTGATTGTAGATTGCTTGAATGTTTGCAGGCAGTATAGTAACCTTAAAAATGCCTAAGAAAATAATCAGCGGCACCAGAATTAAAAGCCTGAAAAAGTAATTGTAGGCATCCTTTAAAAGTGCCGGCAAAAAGTTTAGATGGTATCGCTAGAAAAGTGCCAGTAAAAAGATTTCGTGACATTTTTCGAAAAGTGCCGGTAAAAAGATTCTATGACATTTTCAGAAAGTGCCAGCAAAAAGATTCCATGGCATCTTTCAAAAGTGCCGGCAATACTAACTAGCGGCATTTTTGGAAGTGCCTTAAAATACAACTAACGGCACTTTTCTAAAAATGCCGGCAAAGACCTACCTCGACTGGAATAAACGCAGCACTTTTTTTTGTGCCTTGAAAAATATTTACCGGCACTTTTGGTGCCTTTGCCGGCACTTTTTTGTGCCGGCAATCTGGGTACCTGACGCAGTGAGCCCCACGAACGGACCTTCTGAGACTTTTCTCCTCCGTGCAGGTTCTGCTGGCGGAGCTGCACCGCACGCTAGGGAGGATACGGGCGCGGCAGGGACTTGGTCGTCTCCCGCCGCCTAGGCTCGTCCCCGGTCTCCCTCCGGGCAAGGACAACATGGAGTTCGTCCTGCTCTCCGCACGCTAGGGAGGATACGGCCGTGTCCCTCGAGCCTGCAGCCTGTAGGTAACAACGAGCGGTGGTGGCCGGTGGCCTGTGTCGGACGCAGCGGTGCAACCAGCAGTGGTGAGGGGTCTGGTGCCCGGTGGGATTACGCTGCTGGCGGGAGACCTCCATTGGTGGATGAGGACAAGTGTGCACGGACAGTGCGACAGAGCCGAACAGCTCCCGAGGCACGACGTAGTTCGGCACAGCCGGCCACTCCGTTCGACGAGGACGAGTGCGTGGGGAGGACGGTAATTACAATGGAGCTGCTCTCGAAGGAGGAGGTCGTTCGACACATGTGGTTAGTGCGCCAGCTAGCCACGTTCTTCGGCAAGGACGACGCCGCACGCCTTTGCCGGCCGCCTCCGGCCAGGGCGTGCCCGAGGACTGGCGACCATCGTGGTGGTGGGCGCGCTGCACAGGATGAGGCCATATATAGTTGTACTGGGGCGAGGGCGAGCACGTTCTACTTATCGCACAAGGAGACGATGAGCATGCCAGTAAACTCGTGCAAGGTGCCACAACTCAACAAATCTGGTAAAAGCATCGGAGGCCATTTGCGTGGCTCTAGAAGGACTCAACAGGCGAGTTCATGGACAGTGTCACGAGTCCCGTCTCCATTAACTGGATAGTTCATGGATGAGTTGTATCTACTTCCAGCTTGATGAGACTAGGAACCAACGATCCTTGCAGCTTGATGATGAATTCATGATTCAAAAAACATCTGAAGCAGTTGTACTATAGCCTACTGAAATTGAATCAGTGCTTCCTCGTGATTTGTTCGGCAACAACCTCTCAATGTATGATAGCAGCTTCAAACGCAACTGAATTTGCTGAAGTCGTTTCATTGGCGAAACGTTGCTTTTTCTTGGCGCAGTTGAACTGGAGAGTGGACCTGCTGAAAAGTGATGAATTACACATTGCAAAAGAGTAAGAAACATTTAACTCTATTTTGTCAGAAATTACAGCTTGCGTTATATTGTGATCCAAATTCATATACTAAAGGGAGGCTAACTTCTGACGAATATATACATTTTGTAAGCCGTCAGCTAGGGTTAATCAGATTATAAGATAAGAGCATGTCTAACAGGCCCCATATAACCCGTCCACCCCGTAAAATTCCGACGGGATACGGGGCAGGCGCGATTTGGGGCGTCTAGCAGGCCCCGTATTCGGGCTGGCCCGTTTCGGCGGAATACGGGGCCCAGGAAATCGACCCCGTCGCCCCGTACTTATACTGGGCGCAGGTGCGAGTGAGGGGTTAACCCCTCACTCGCAACCCTAGCTCCGCCGTGCGCCGCCGACTCCATAGTTAGCTCCGGCGAGCAATCCGTAAGTACCTACCTCCACATTTCACCCCAGCTTCGGCATGGACGCACGCCGCCGCAGTACCGCCTCGCCGGCGAGCGGATCGAAGCGATCCCGCTCGCCGGACAACGTGGGGGATGCGTGGCGGCGCCAATGCAAGAGATCCGCCGCCGGGAGCCGGCGTGCGGCCTGCAGGTACGCCGGCGCCGCGTACGTCCCGCCGAAGCTCGTTGACTTCGCGGCGGGCGGGCGCTAGTACAACGAGGATCCACCGATGAAGCCGATGAGCGGCCCCAAGTTCGACGAGTGGCGCACCGACTGGGAGCGCCGCCGCTGGGCGAAGGAGGCTTGGAACGCGAGCAGTGGGAGCACCAGCGCTGGAGGAGCTCCGCTCGCCGGCGAGGAGGAGGAGGCCCCCGACTTGTTGAAGGCGCTACGACAGTTCCTCAAGGACGACGCCAAGAGGAAGAGGGCGGAGGAGGAAGAGGTGGCGGCGGCCATCGCCGCCGCGAAGGAGGCAGAGTTGCGGGAGGCGGAGGCGGAGGCAGACTCGTACCTAGTCGACCTCCCCGAGTAGAAGTCGCGATCCATTTAGGATCGCGCATTTTGGATGTAGAAGCGTTGATCCGTATGTATGATCGACGAACTATGAATATGAAAGTTTCCCGGGGTTTTAAATTTACGAATTTACGGGGTGAAATACGGGGTCTGCTAGACGGAACGGTGTATCTACCAGCACTTTTTTTATACGGGGCGAAATAATCGCGATATACAGGGCAGAAAAGTAAGGGGCCTGTTAGACATGCTCTAACCCATGACGTTTTGTAAACATTTCCCGATATAATGAAATTTTGCTGGCTGGCGCCCGTGGTTTTTTCTCTTCTTTGTTGGAAGGGAGTTTTCACGTTAAATCTTGTGTCCCCTACGTGTGTTCTTGTTTCGTTCTTCTTTTTTGCTTGTCGCGTTTATAACCGTTTGATGTGCGATTGCAATAAAAAAGTAAGAAATGATCAATTATATATATGTTAGAAACTATGGCTTAATGAACAATAACAAAAAAAGGAAGAAAATTTTCAGGTCCCAATGCCAACCAAAGGAACCAGCGCACCGGTGTTTAGGAAGAAGGAAATAGACGTAGTAGGTGATGATATTTGAAATTTTGGCACAATTAGAGTAGAGGTGTGTGTTTCGGGGCTTTGCATTTTTTCTCTCTCTGGGTGCAACACTCAGGTGTCTGTTGCAATGGCACGGCAGAGCGGCCATGGTGATGTCGGAGAGGGGCCATGGTGATGTCGGAGAAACGCCCAGCGAGGAGCGTGTTGGCCATACGCGGTATCATCGCCATGTAGGGGAGCCAATGCCTAATACTTTGATTTGCGCCATTACCGATCTAAAGTTGGCATTGCACTGGTACTTGACCATAGGTTTTAGTGATATCTATCTCTCTGTGTTACGACTTTCGAGTCGAGGCGGTACGTGGCCTGGAGCAAGCTAGTTTCCGTCTAGAAAGTAATCATGGTCGTCTGGAGCAGAGTACAAGCAGGCCGTTGTCCAATAGTTTTGAATCGAAGGGGGGGGAAGCCAGCAATGGCTGACGCATGTCGCTTTTGTGATTAGACATATGCAGGTCCAGGATCATGGATTCGAGTTACAGATGAATTGTGTATACAACTAGTATATACAAGCATACATGTGATGGCATTGGCGGCAATATATGAAAATCATCTGGTTGAGTATAAAAAAATAAAGGAGTCACAAAAGGATATAATTGTGCAATCACAAGAAGAATCTGTAATCTCTTCATTGCTCAGCTTGAGTAGTAACGTTATCATGCTTTTCCTGAGGACATTCATGTATGCAAAATTGCATAAACCGGAGGAAAGTAAGCATGTTTTGAAAAAAAGTATGAATGATTGGAGAGTTTTTAGGATATCAGAAGAATAGTCAAAAAAAACCTCCAAATTAATGTTTGCACATATATTTTTATAGTTTTTGCAATACCTAACGGGTAGTCGCTCGGTTCTGGACATGACCACAACTCAGGAGAAGGTTGGGGCTAAAGAGTGGCCACTTGGAACGAGCCGATGGCAACGGGGCGTTGTAGAATTCATGTGAAAAAGGTAAAAGAGGAAGATAGAGTGCCTTCACAATCATTACATTACAAGTCTGTCATATTACATGTCGAGAAGTGTTTCAGTATTTGTTTCTCCCGATGCAACGTATGGGCACTTTTTGCTAGTAGAAATAAATAGTTTCAAACATCTTCACCAATATTCTGAAGACCATGGATCTTTCAAACGTAAATATTATTTAATTTGTTATTGCATTACCCTAATATTTATTTTGGTGAATAATATTTTTTCTAGTTTTTTTTGTGTGTGACCAAGTGGTGAAGCTTGACCGAGATTGTTAAGAGGCCTAGAAAACTTATCATGCTTAAACTTTAAGTATAATATATAAATTTAACATAAATGAATATCTTTAAGGAATTTTTGAGAGTAGGGGGGCCATCGCCCCCTGCCCTAGAAAAGCTCAGCCACTATGAAAATGGGTCCTTGGTGTTGTTTCGCCCTAGGGTTCCCGAAATCTATGAACCGGCCCTGTTCATACCGGAACTGGGTGCCGAGGCGGGACGCCGAGGCTTTGTCGCTGGGCGGGAGCGGGACTCCCCGCCGCCGGATGCCGGACGGCGCAGCCGGGAGGTCGATCGCGCCATCTCTGCCCCGCACAGGATCCAGAGCGCCCGGCCCCTCTTCGCGTCCCCGCCGGTCCACCACGTCCACCAGCACATCATTGCCGAGCCGAGCCAGTGGGAGGGGATATCTCGGGATTATTTCGTTCAAAACCGGAGAAGTAAACGGACCAGTGAGGATAACCCCCCCCCCCCCCATTCCTAAAAATACAGTAGAAGTAAACAAGTGTTGTGTTCGTGTATGGGTTTGACCCAACCCAATCGGCCAGCCTCTCAATGTGTGCTAATTGCGCCTAGTTGAATCCAGTGAATCAACGAACCCATTAGCTCTAGCCAAAATATAACTAGCCTATTAAAATGCACTCATGTGTCTAATATGTATACACTTGTGTGTTTAATATTCACACATTATATAAATTACCTACTAATCTAATTTTGCATAGATAACTTGTGTAATTGTTTGATTATGATTTGGATAATATAAAATTACTCTCAGGTATCAAACAGACATTATAAAAATACAAATTGTAGATTGAACTCTGAAAATATATTCTATGCATAATTTGAATTTATACTATTTTAAATTATTAATCCAACCTTAAGCATGTTATAAATATGTTTTCACAATTACTTAACATGGTTTAAGAAATAAAACTTAAGATTTGATTTTAATTAAGAAAAAATCATGTAAAATTCACAAAATATAGAATAAATGTAAAATGGTTCTAAATTATATTAGGACACTTAATTATATTTTGATGAACAGTTTCTCTATCTAAAAGTAGTTAAATAAATTCTAAACAATTTAATACTTTAGGAAATTCCTAAAACCCTAAACATAAATTCTTTAAACCTAACCCTGGTATGAAATGTTATAACTATATATTCTAAAAACAATGTAATGAGTTTGTACTCACATATAAAACCAAATAAGGCCAACCACAAATAAACCACATGAGTCCTTAATTCCAAACCAGTTGTTTGACTTGCTATGCATGACTATGTTTGATAATTACATATTAATTATTTATGATTAGATCTTAACTAGAATATCATAACTAGAGTTAGGTGTTACTTGTCTTGTTTAGATAAACATTCATCATAAATTCAAATTTAACTCCTATACCTAAGCCACAGTCATAGCTCATGAGTAGAGTTTAAATGATTGTCCTTCATGGATTAGCATTCATTTTCAAAGCATAGACCCAAACTTGAGGCATAGACTTACAACTCAATCTTATCACATCATCAATTCACATTGAGAGTCATTGAGAACTCATCCTTCACCATACTTAGGAAGATCCTAGAACTTGGAAATGCTGTAAGTAAACCATACCTAGAATCACCTATTACCCTTAGCTACACATAACCATGTATTCCTTGAATAATAAAAGTTTTTGCCTTACACTACTTAGGAATCAATTGAAAGTAATAGTAAACCCTAGAAGCACATAGCTCCACCTTTGAAGTATTTCTTGTTCATTGGGAAACCTGTTCTTGAAAAGATATTCTTTTGAAGTAAATAGCAAGTAACCACTAACCATGCTCTATAGGACTTAAAATGGACAACTGCTCTCTGCATAGTATGCAACTACCATTCTTTTGTGTGTATGATTGTTATGATGCATTATACTTGTTTATACTACTAATATAATCAAACCCTAATAAGAACCTTGTTTGTGAAACCATACCTAAAAAGTGCAACATACCCTAAACAAATCTTTATAACTCACTAATACTAAATCATCGGGGTTAGGTTACGCTCATGGTGATTGCATCTCATACTATGCCTTATAGAATCTTTGCCAGTTCTTTAAACATTGTCCTTACTGGACGATGATGGTATTTTAGATTGGAGTTATCACGTATTGAAGCTTTTTCCTGCATAATCTTGCAGTAAAGAAAGGCAAGTTCATCGCTTGCTCATGTCATTTGATTATTTTTATCAAACTATTTACAAAGTACTATACTTATCACTCCTGCATTGAAAAGCAAAATATTATTTTACAATTATGAATATGACTATGTGGTGGGCAATGGAACCATGTTATGTGTTTATGGTGGAGGTTCCATTGCAAGGGTTTAACTCATCTAGGATTAATCACCAATGCCGTCTAGTGATTCTAGCGTTGTACATATTGCGTTAACAATAAGATCTATAATAGCTCTGGGGAAGTCAGTTGTATCTTTTTCCTTCTGCATATCAACAGACTTGATAGAGCCTGGCTGGGTGTTGCGAGAACACTGCAGCGGTTGGGAAATTCCTTAAATCCTCATCCTTGAGAATGAGTGTGCTCTAGCGTCTATGATGGATTGTCCATAGTACATCGTGGGTAAAGCCGTATTATCAGGAGAAGTCTACCGGGGATGTGCGGATGGATAAAAGGGTGGGTATGCAAGGTCGCAGAGAAGGCATTGATTGGCTTGGATCTTATACCTGGCCTCACACCAAGGAAGTGTGGACGGATACTATAGCTCGGTTGGCAACAAGTATAAGTTCTCTTATGGGAAAAGTAACGCACCTATGCAGAGTGTATTGAATTGTGGCTGTCACTCCCTGTTCCGGGAAGGGAACTATGAACGCGGCAGGAAAGGAACTCCGTAAAGTTATGGTCAACCTGTGAAGACTGATGGGCACACTTTTCAGAATAAAACCAACCTTTTTAAGAAATGATTACGAAAACTTGCATTTGCCTATGACTTTCTGGTCTGTGGCTGTAGCCAGTGCATGATACACCTATTTCCTATAATGAATTCGCTGATTACGCTTGTACTCATTCCCTCCCTCTTGAACCCCCATCTTAGATTTAAAGTCACCGAAGGAGAAACTACCGTGGAACTCGAAGACAAAGGAGTCAAGTACAACAAGAAGGGGAACCCAGTCAATGGAGTCAACTTCTGCATCAGCTAGAGTGAAAACTTAGACTAGTACCTAAGTAGCTAGAGTTCTATAGCAAGCTACCTAAGTAGCTAGAGTTCTATAGCAAGCTACCTCTAGAGCTAGAGTTAGCAATGAGTTAGACTACGAGTCGTTCTTTTGGAGCTTTATTTGAATTTTTACCTCACTGTAAAGTAGGAGGCTATGGTGATCTTCTGTAAACAGTTCGTGTATCCTTCTATAGACATGCCTTGGAATCGCATATGTTTATGTTGTACCACTCTGAGGGATGTAATACGAGTGCAACGGTGTTTCACTTGTGTTATGTCAATGACTTGCGTACTACACCATGCAGTGGTATGTTGGGTTACCGCAGAATCAAAGCGCTGCACGCCAGAGGATGGAGCGGTCTTGGCCTTCTTGGCTGAGCCCTCACCATTGGTTCCGACGTCGGGGCCGAAGGATTTGCCGCGGGGACGTTTGGAGGGACGAGGAGCGTTTTTCTTCTTTGGATCTTCCTCTTCTTCTTCCTCTTCCTCCTCCGGAGTTTCTTCCGTCTTCCCAGAGTCAACGGGGGTGCGGAAAATGACTCTGAAATATTCCTCTGCCAAAGTATTGAGCTGGAAAAGAAGTATTGAAAGGTTAGATTAACGAAGTTAAGAAGTACAATGTCAAAAAGAAAAATGACTAAGTGTAAAACATACCGGAGGGCAGGTGTTGTTGATGTAGATGTCCTTTACAATGTCCGGAACCACCTGGCCGCAGGTGATCTTCACTAATGTCCGGATCCTCTTATTCAGAGAATCTGTTGTAATATTGTCCTTGGTCACCTGTAGGTCTGCTTCGGAGTACTCACAGATGAGCCTATTGCTGTACTTGAGTGGCTTGATCCGGCGCGTGAACCAACTCAAAGTGAGGTCCATTCCCGTTAGACCGTCATGAACCAACTTGGAGATCCTCCGGGCCATCTTGTCCAGCTCCGGATGCTGGGCATGGTTCGGGATGTAGCTCCAGCTGACAAGCTCTTCCGGAGGGTTGTTGGAGAATGCAGGAAGCACGTCGTGGTGACCCGAAATGGACTCATTCTTGATATAGAAACATCCGGCATTCCAGTACCAGACGGACTCGTGCGAGGAATGTTGGGTGGAGCACAAATGTCATGCTTCCGCAGTTAACCATCATCTTCTCCTTTGTCTCCTTCTTCACGCGGTAGAAGAATTGAAGGAGCCGGACATCTAGCCGGACTCCGAGATGGCCTTCGCACAGTGTGACGAAGTTGGAGAGGCGGTAGGCGTATGGGAAGATGCTATGGGGCTGAAGCCCATGTTGTTGAGTACCTCCAGAAAGAATTCTGAGGGTGGAAGTGAGAGGCCTTGCTCCACCCACGCCTTGGTGAGGACCCGCTCGTCAGCTGCCGGAGATGGAGTTGTGGAGTCCTTGGTGAATTTCCAAGAACCCAGAGCCACGAATCCTTCCTTCTCGAAGCCTTAAGCTCAGATTCAGTGACGTCACAGGGCCACCATTGACCCTTTTCCCCTTCCAGGTTCTGGGCTTTGGAAGCCTTCTTCATTTCTGCCTCCTGAACCTTTGTTGCCATCCGAGCTTGCCCTTCCAACTCTTCGCACAGTTCTTCTACTGTCGAAACTCTTCCGAGAAGGTTTCTGGAAGAGGCGAAGTACGGTTGAGCTAAGCGAGTGTCGAAAATGTTTGGTGGCAGAAATGCTAAGGGTTCCAACGGATTGGGTGGAGGGCTACTCAGAGAACTATTAGTGTATTTTGGGGAGCTATCCGACATATTTCCGGCTGCAAGTATATAAGTAAAAATTTAAGTGACCGGATCCTACTGCGTTGTTTCTCTCTCAAGTCCGGAAAACTTACCGGCAATAGCGTGGTGGTTACCCGTGTTGCCGGTGAGGGTTGAAGGCTTGGACTTGATGCGTTCGCGTCCGGCGTGACGATGAAACGGCGGCGTAGACAAGATCCTGATAGAACGCATGAAGCTCAGGTTGAGGCTGACCTTGCAGGGGCGACGCTTGAAGCTTTTCTGGGAACGAGCTCGTTGGCGCGAGATCTATCAGGCGGCGCTGGGGCGAGGAAGAAGATGAAGTGGTGAGGAAGGTGAAAGAATGGAAATGACCGCCCGGTCGGTGTATTTATAGACCTCGCGCGGAGATGCGTGTGTTGGATCCTACGGTGGGAACTGAGAGGTTGCACCGTTTGATTTCCGCCACATGTCCTAGGTCAAATGCGGTAAAACTGAAGCGGCGGTAACCTAACTGCATGGATCCGATTTAACCGGCGAAGATTCATTGTTCCGAAAATTTTGCGCGGGAAAAGAGGAAATTATGTGCACCATGGGCGAAAATTCTACTAAGTTACCGTTACAAAAGAACGAGTGATTTTACGGTTGAATGAAGTCGGAAACGATGAAGTTTTGGAAGCTCTTCAAGATTCTCTTCGGATCCGAACAAAGTTATATGGAGGAATGGTGAATCTTGAAGAACTCCGTGGGCTACTGTTGTGGGTATACTTTATGTTTATGCCAACGACATGGTCTAGATCCGGCAAGCCCGGGTGTCCCACAGATGGTGGTGGTGACTTATGGCCCACCGGGCTACCCAGTTGCTGTTGATAGAAGATGGAGGAACTCCAACCCAGGGACACGAGCCGGATCCATTCCGACCTACGCAAGTAGTTGGATCCATGGAGGCCAATGAAGTATCCAGATCCATGACGACAAGCTAGATCTAGGTGGACTCTTGACGTGCATGGCAATGTATATAACGTAGTTAGGCATCTTGTGTTTCGGCTAGGACTCTTCGTAGAAACCCTAGATCTGGGCGCCTTTATAAGCTGGTTCCTGGGAGCCCTAGAGGCACAACCACAACTCATTGTAACAACGCGAAAGCGCCCAGATAATTACCGACATGCAGCAGTAGGCCCTGTCCTCGAGCAGGTGTTCCGAAGCTGGGTAAATCGAGTACCACCGTCCCAAGTGCTCTCCTCCCTATGGCCCCTACTTCTTTCCCCTTCGTGAGGATCCCTCCTCTGGGGTATTGTCGAATAGCCAACGACAAGTAGGCTGCAGCGAGTGATAAAAAAGGCGCCAGCTGCTGCTGCTTGATACGTCTCCAACGTATCAATAATTTCTTATGTTCCATGCTTGTTTTATGACAATACCTACATGTTTTATACATACTTTAGGTCATATTTATGCATTTTCCGACACTAACCCATTAACAAGATGCCGAAGAGCCAGTTGTTGTTTTCTGCTGTTTTTTATTTTAGAAATCCTAGTAAGGAAATATTCTCGGAATTGGACGAAATCAACGCCCAGGATCTTATTTTTCCACGAAGCTTCCAGAACACCGAAAGGGAAACGAAGTGGGGCGACGAGGCGGCGACACGCCAGGGCGGCGCGGCCCACCCCTGGCCGCGCGGCCCTGTTGTGTGGGCCCCTCGTGGCGCCCCCTGACCTACCCTTCCGCCTACTTAAGCCTTCGTCGGTAATAACTCCAGTACCGAGAGCCACGATACGGAAAACCTTCCAGAGACGCCGCCGCCGCCAATCCCATCTCGGGGGATTCAGGAGATCGCCTCCGGCACCCTGCCGGAGAGGGGAATCATCTCCCGGAGGACTCTTCACCGCCATGGTCGCCTCCGGAGTGATGTGTGAGTAGTTCACCCCTGGACTATGGGTCCATAGCAGTAGCTAGATGGTTGTCTTCTCCTAATTGTGCTATCATTGTTGGATCTTGTGAGATGCCTAACATGATCAAGATCATCTATCTGTAATGCTACATGTTGCGTTTGTTGGGATCCGATGAATATTGAATGCTATGTTATGTTGATTATCAATCTATCATCTATGTGTTGTTTATGATCTTGCATGCTCTCCGTTGCTAGTAGAGGCTCTGGCCAAGTCATTACTTGTAACTCCAAGAGGGAGTATTTATGCTCGATAGTGGGTTCATGCCTTCATTAAATCCGGGACGAGTGATGGAAAGTTCTAAGGTTGTGGATGTGCTTGTTGCCACTAGGGATAAAACATCAATGCTATGTCTAAGGATGTATTTGTTGATTACATTACGCACCATACTTAATGCAATTGTCTCGTTGTTTGCAACTTAATACTGGAAGGGGTTCGGATGATAACCTGAAGGTGGACTTTTTAGGCATAGATGCATGCTGGATAGTGGTCTATGTACTTTGTCGTAATGCCCAATTAAATCTCACACTACTCATCATAACATGTATGTGCATTGTCATGCCATCTCTATTTGTCAATTGCCCAACTGTAATTTGTTCACCCAACATGCTATTTATCTTATGGGAGAGACACCACTAGTGAACTGTGGACCCCGGTCCATTCTTTTACATCGAATACAATCTCATCGCAATACTTGTTCTATTGTTTTCTCGCAAACATCATCATCCACACTATACATCTAATCCTTTGTTACAGCAAGCCGGTGAGATTGACAACCTCACTGTCACGTTGGGGCAAAGTAATTTGGTTGTGTTGTGCAGGTTCCACGTTGGCGCCGGAATCCCTGGTGTTGCGCCGCACTACACTCCGCCGCCATCAACCTTCAACGTGCTTCTTGACTCCTACTGGTTCGATAACCTTGGTTTCTTACTGAGGGAAAGACTTTCCGCTATACGCATCACACCTTCCTCTTGGGGTTCCCAACGGGTGTGTGCTTTACGCGTCATCAAGACTATTTTTCTGGCGCCGTTGCCAGGGAGATCAAGACACGCGCCGTTCCCCACTTCCAATCTCTTTACTTTGTTTTTGTCTTGCTTTATTTTATTTACTTTTTTTGTTTGCTGCACTATATCAAAATACAAAAAAATTAGTTGCTAGCTTTACTTTATTTATTATCTTGTTTGCGTTCTCCATATTAAAAACACAAAAAAATTAGTTACTTGCATTTACTTTATCTAGTTTGTTTTATTTACTACTGCTAAAATGGGTACTCCTGAAAATACTAAGTTGTGTGACTTCACAAACACAAATAATAATGATTTCTTATGCACACCTATTGCTCCACCTGCTACTACAGCTGAATTCTTTGAAATTAAACCTGCTTTACTGAATGTTGTTATGAGAGAGCAATTTTCTGGTGTTAGTTCTGATGATGCTGATGCCCATCTTAATAATTTTGTTGAGTTATGTGAAATGCAAAAGTATAAGGATGTATATGGTGACATTATAAAATTAAAATTGTTTCCTTTCTCATTAAGAGGAAGAGCTAAAGATTGGTTGCTATCTTTGCCTAAGAATAGTATTGATTCATGGACTAAATGCAAGGACGCTTTTATTGGTAGATATTATCCTCCTGCTAAAATTATATCTTTGAGAAGTAGCATAATGAATTTTAAACAATTGGATAATGAGCATGTTGCCCAAGCATGGGAAAGAATGAAATCTTTGGTTAAAAATTGCCCAACCCATGGACTGACTACTTGGATGATCATCCAAACCTTTTATGCAGGACTGAATTTTTCCTCGCGGAACCTATTGGATTCAGCTGCTGGAGGTACTTTTATGTCCATCACTCTAGGTGCCGCAACAAAGCTTCTTGATAATATGATGATTAATTACTCTGAATGGCACACGGAAAGAGCTCCACAAGGTAAGAAGGTAAATTCTATTGAAGAAACCTCCTCCTTGAGTGATAAGATTGATGCTATTATGTCTATGCTTGTGAGTGGTAGGACAAATGTTGATCCTAATAATGTTCCTTTAGCCTCATTGGTTTCCCAAGAAGAACATGTTGATGTGAACTTCATTAAAAATAATAATTTCAACAACAATGCTTATCGGAACAATTCTAGTAACAACTATAGGCCATATCCTTATAATAATGGTAACGGTTATGGTAATTCTTATGGGAATTCTTACAACAATAATAGGAATACACACCCTGGTCTTGAAGCCATGCTTAAAGAATTTATTAGTACACAAAGTGCTTTTAACAAATCTGTTGAAGAAAAGCTTGGGAAAATTGATATACTTGCTTCTAAAGTTGATAGTCTTGCTGCTGATGTTGATCTTTTGAAATCGAAAGTTATGCCTAATGAAAATAAAGATATTAAGTCATTTGCTACAGAAAACGCCATCCAAGTTAGAATTAATGAGAATATAAGATTGATGGCCGAATTGCGTGCTAGGTGGGAAAAAGAAGAAGATGCTAAAGATAATGTAGCTAAAGTTTGGACTATTACCACCACTAGTAACGCTAATGCTTCACATGTTGCTGCACCTCCTACTATAAATGGTAAAATAATTGGTGTTGGCAATGTCTCTACTTCTAATGCAAAGCCTGCAAAACTGCCGGAACCTGCTAAAACTGCTGAAACTGTTTGTGATAAAACTGCTAAAAAAATTTCTAATGTTGGGGACATTGATCCCATTGCTTTAGATCATAATGGTTTAGATTTTGATGATTGTCACATCTCTGAAGTTATAAAGTTCTTACAAAAACTTGCTAAAAGTCCTAATGCTAGTGCTATAAATTTGGCCTTTACAAAACATATTACAAATGCTCTCATAAAAGCTAGAGAAGAGAAACTAAAACTTGAAATTTCTATTCCTAGGAAGTTAGAAGATGGTTGGGAGCCCATCATTAAGATGAAGGTCAATGATTTTGAATGTAATGCTTTATGTGATCTTGGTGCAAGTATTTCCGTTATGCCTAAGAAAATCTATAATATGCTTGACTTGCCACCATTGAAAAATTGTTATTTGGATGTTAATCTTGCTGATAACTCTACAAAGAAACCTTTGGGGAGGGTTGATAATGTTCACATTACGGTTAACAATAACCTTGTCCCCGTTGATTTTGTTTTCTTGGATATTGAATGCAATGCATCTTGTCCCATTATATTGGGAAGACCTTTTCTTCGAACTGTTGGTGCTATTATCGATACGAAAGAAGGTAATATTAAATATCAATTTTCTCTCAAGAAAGATATGGAACACTTCCCTAGAAAGAGAATGAAGTTACCTTTTGATTCTATCATTAGAACAAATTATGATGTTGATGCTTCGTCTCTTGATAATACTTGATTCACACTTTCTGCGCCTAGCTGAAAGGCGTTAAAGAAAAGCGCTTATGGGAGACAACCCATGATTTTACTTCTGCACTTTTGTTTTATATTTGAGTCTTGGAAGTTGTTACTACTGTAGCAACCTCTCCTTATCTTAATTTTGTTGCATTGTTGTGCCAAGTAAAGTCTTTGATAGTAAGGTTCATACTAGATTTGGATTACTGCGCAGAAATAGATTTCTTGCTGTCACGAATTTGCGTTGAATTCTCTGTAGGTAACTCAGAAAAATCTGCCAATTTACTTGAGTGATCCTCAGATATGTACGCAACTTTCATTCAATTTGAGCATTTTCATCTGAGCAAGTCTGGTGCACCTTAAAAATTCGTCTTTACGGACTGTTCTGTTTTGACAGATTCTGCCTTTTATTTCGCATTGCCTATTTTGCTATGCTTGATGGATTTCTTTGTTCCATTAACTTTCAGTAGCTTTGTGCAATGTCCAAAAGTGTTAAAGAATGATTATGTCACCTCTGAACATGTGAATTTTGATTATGCACTAACCCTCTAATGAGTTGTTTTGAGTTTGGTGTGGAGGAAGCTTTCAAGGATCAAGAGAGGAGGATGATACAATATGATCAAGGAGAGTGAAAGCTCTAAGCTTGGGGATGCCCCGGTGGTTCATCCCTGCATATTTCAAGAAGACTCAAGCATCTAAGCTTGGGGATGCCCAAGGCATCCCCTTCTTCATCGACAACATTATCAGGTTTCTCTAGTGAAACTATATTTTTATTCCATCACATCTTATGTGCTTTACTTGGAGCGTCTGTATGTTTTTGTTTTTTTTTTTGTTTGAATAAAATGGATCCTAGAATTCATTGTGTGGGAGAGAGACACGCTCCGCTGTTGCATATGGACAAATATGTCCTTGGCTTTACTCATAATGTTCATGGCGAAGGTTGAAACTGCTTCGTTAATTGTTATATGGTTGGAAACGGGAAATGCTACATGTGGTAATTGGTAGAATGTCTTGAATAATTTGATACTTGGCAATTGTTGTGCTCATAAGGATCATGTTTAAGCTCTTGCATCATATACTTTGCACCTATTAGTGAAGAAATACATAGAGCTTGTTGAAATTTGGTTTGCATGATTGGTCTCTCTAAAGTCTAGATATTTTCTAGTAAGGGTTTGAGCAACAAGGATGATAGTGTAGAGTCTTATAATGCTTGCAATATGTTTTTATGTGAGTTTTGCTGTACCGGTTCATACTTGTGTTTGCTTCAAATAACCTTGCTAGCCTAAGCCTTGTATTGAGAGGGATTACTTCTCGTGCATCCAAATCCTTGAGCCAAAAACTATGCCATTTGTATCCACCATACCTACCTACTACATGGTATTTCTCTGCCATTCCAAAGTAAATTGCTTGAGTGCTATCTTTAAATTTCCATTATTTGTCTTTGCAATATATAGCTCATGGGAAAAATAGCCTAAAAACTATTGTGGTATTGAATATGTACTTATGTATCTTATTTCTTATTAAGTTTCTTGTTGTACGATAACCATGTTCCTGGGGACGCCATCAACTACCCTTTGTTGAATATCATGTGAGTTGCTATGCATGTTCGTCTTGTCTGAAGTAAGGGCGATTTACCATGAGTTGCATGGTTTGAGCATGCATATTGTTAGAGAAGAACATTGGGCCGCTAACTAAAGCCAATGATCCATGGTGGAAGTTTCAGTTTGGACAACAATCCTCAATCTCTTATGAGAATATTATCTGTTGTTGAATGCTTATGCATTAAAGAGGAGTCCATTATCTGTTGTCTATGTTGTCCCGGTATGGATGTCTAAGTTGAGAATAATCAAAAGCAAGAAATCCAATGCGAACTTTCTCCTTAGACCTTTGTACAGGCGGCATAGAGGTACCCCTTTGTGATACTTGGTTAAAACATATGTATTGCAGTGATAATCTAGGTAATCCGAGCTAATTAGGACAAGGTGCGGGCACTAGTCACTACAAGAAAAGTTGCCATGGCCGACGAAGTTGAAGTCGCGCCGCGGTTGCTGGTGTACCATGTCCGACGATTTTTTTGTTTGTCCGTTGTGCATGTCAAAACGTTTTTTTTCTCATTTTTGAGGCCACCTAGCCTGACGGAACCGGCCAAAACGTTGCGTATGGTGGCCCGGGACGTGGTGCATCTCGAATTCTCGGGTTCGCCGGCCGAGTCAACGCAAATCCGCACCGCCGAGGGATGTAGGGCCCAGATGGCAGCCTCTCTGGCATTGTTTTTTTTCTCGATCGCGCCATCTCGTTCAACGCTCTCCGATCGAGCCGTTTACGATGCAGGATCATGGGTCCCGCATGTCATCCTCTATGAACCAAAATTCTTTCTATTCTTGGATTTTTTGACCCCCGATTTCCGGCTACTTCCTTTTTCTTTTGATCCCTTGCCGCCTTGGAAACGTTGACACCGCTGCTGCTAATTGGGACCCGCATGTCATCCTCTATGAGCAATCAACTTTCTTTTCTTGGAGTTTTTTTGGCACCTCAAATTTGGTCACTTGCCTTTTTCTTTCGATCCCCTGCCGCCTCTCAAACGGTGATACCGCTCGTTGCTAAATGGTTCCCGCATGTCATCCTCTATGTACTATAAAACTTTCTTTTCTTGGATTTTTTTGGCACCTCATATTTGGTCACTTGCCTTTTTCTTTCGATCCCCTGCCGCCTCTCAAACGGTGATACCGCTGCTGCTAAATGGGACCCGCATGTCATCCTCTATGTACTATAAAACTTTCTTTTCTAGGATTTTTTGGGAACCTCATATTTGGTCACTTGCCTTTTTCTTTCGATCCCGTGCAGCCTCTCAAACGGTGATACCGCTGCTGCTAAATGGGACCCGCATGTCATCCTCTATGTACAATCAAGTTTCTTTTCTTGAATTATTTTTGGCTCCTGATATTTGGTCACTTGCATTTTTCTTTCGATCTCATGCCACGTTGAGGACCCTGCAGGCTCATGGGACCCGCATGTCATCCTCTATGTACAATAAAATTTCTTTTCTTGGATTATTTTTGGCTCCTGATATTTGGTCACTTGCCTTTTTCTTTCGGTCCCGTGCAGCCTCTCAAACGGTGATACCGCTGCTGCTAAATGGGACCCGCATGTCATCCTCTATGTACACTCAAGTTTATTTTCTTGAATTATTTTTGGCTCCTGATATTTGGTCACTTGCCTTTTTCTTTCGATCCCATGCCACGTTTGAAACGTTGAGGAACATGCTGGCTCATGGGACCCGCATGCCATTCTCTATGTGCTATAAAAGTTTATTTTCTTGGGTTTTTTTTCACCCTCTGATTTTTGGCTATTTCCTTTTTCTTTTGATCCCCTGCCGCCTTGGAAACGTTGAGTAAGCTGCTGACTCATGGGACCCGCATGTCATCCTCTATGTACAATCAACTTTCTTTTTCTTTTGATCTCAAGCCGCATTTGAAACGTTGAGACCGCTGCTGCTAATTGGGACCCGCATGTCATCCTCTATGTATAATAAAGTTTTTTTCTTGGATTATCTTTGGCTCCTGATATTTTGTCACTTGCCTTTTTCTTTCGATCTCATGCCTCCTTTGAAACGTTGAGTAAGTTGCTGGCTCATGGGTCCCGCATGTCATCCTCTACGAACAATAAAAGTTTCCTTTCTTGGAGTTATTTTTGACCCCTAATTTCTGGCTATTTGCCTTTTTCTTTTGATCTCCTGCCCCCTTTGAAACGATGACGACGCAGCTGGCAGGTCGGTCCCACATGTCATCCTCTGTGAACAATAAAAGTTTCCTTTGATGGATTTATTTTGAACCCCTAATTAATTTCGGATATTTCCTTTTTTCCTTTGATCCCCTGCCGCCTTGGAATCGTTGAGGATGCTGCTGCCTCATGGGTCCCGCATGTCATCCTCTCAGAACGGTAAATGTTTCTTTTCTTGGATTTTGTTGACCAAACGATTTTTGGCTTATTTTTTCTTTCGATCTCCTGCAGCCTTTAAAATGTTCAGGGCGCTGCTGGCTCACGGGTCCCACATGTCAACCTCTATGAACAATAAACGCTGAGGATGCTACTGCCTCATGGGTCCCGCATGTCATCCTCTCAGAACGAAAATGTTTCTTTTCTTGTATTTTTTACCAACAGATTTTTGGTTTATTTTTTCTTTCCATCCCCTGCCGCCTTTAAAACGTTGACGACGCTGCTGGCTCATGGGTCCCCGATGTCGGCCTCCCCGTACAAGAAACATGTGATATCTTGATTATTTTGCAGACAATAAACATTGTATTTCGCTCTGAGCTATTGCAAACGGATAAATTAAATCTTTATTTTTACATAAACAAACTTATATGTTGAATCTCCTTGTTTTGTGTTTTTGCAAAGCATAGGACTTTCCTGTTTTTTTAGAAAAATCCGAACTTTCCTGTTTTGGAGTGGGCTGAAATTGTACGAGTCAAAAGGCCCAGCAGGATAGTTTGAAGGCCCAGATGTCCAGATGCAGCCCAATTGAAATCTTTCTTTTCTTGGATTTTTTTCACCCCCTGATTTCTGGCTACTTCATTTTTCTTTTGGTGCTATGCCGCCTTGGAAATGTTGAGACCGCTGCTGCAAAATGGGACCCGCATGTCATCCTCTATGTACAATAAATTTTCTTTTCTTGGATTATTTTTGGCTCCTGATATTTGGTCACTTGCCTTTTTCTTTCAATCTCATGCCGACTTTGAAACGTTGAGGAAGTTGCTGGCTCATGGGTCCCGCATGTCATCCTCTATGAACAATAAAAGTTTCCTTTGTTGGATTTATTTTTTACCCCTAATTTCTGGTTATTTGCCTTTTTCTTTTGATCCCCTGCCCCCTTTGAAACCATGACGACGCAGCTGGCAGGTCGGTCCCACATGTCATCCTCTATGAACAATAAAGGTTTCCTTTGATAGATTTGTTTTTTATCCTAATTAATTTTCGGCTATTTCCTTTTTTTATTTTGATCCCCTGCCGCCTTGGAATAGTTGAGGATGCTGCTGCCTCATGGGTCCCGCATGTCATCCTCTCAGAAAGGTAAAAGTTTCATTTCTTGGATTTTGTTTACCAACTGATTTTTGGCTTTTTTTTTGTTTCGATCTCCTGCCGCCTTTAAAATATTGACGACGCTGCTGGCTCATGGGTCCCCAATGTCAGCCTCCCCGTACTGCAAATCCTCTTTCTGCAAAGGTTGTATTTCTAGCTAGATAGCTAAGGTGGATTCGAATCTGCCGTGGTTCGAGCAGCTCGGGTAAGCCTTCTTGCACCGATTAATGGAACTAGTGTATAGCAAGGTCAAGACATGTGGCTTGGTGTAATGAATCTATTTTTGACCCGATAATTCTCTAACAGGTCAGCCAAAATAGAAATTAAGTTTTTTTCTAAAACGGAAATGCAAATTAAGATGAACACAAACATTAGTTATCATAATAGCTGATCATACATACATACTTGCTAAGAGCAAAAGCTTTCCAGAGTTTTACCACCCATACAATTAATTAGCAGTTCAGATAAGATAACCTTATATAAGTATAACTACAAATGCATTTGCTAAGGGCTCATGGGACAATAGAACTAGACAACCGCAAACTTGATGACCAGCATGTCATAGCGGCATCGAAAGATCTTGACCTTCAACTTTGATCCAATGCGAAGTTTGGCACCGTCAATGAACTTTTTCCACCCGGAAGTAACGACCAAGCGGCCATCCGTGGGACCGACGGAGTACCGTCCCTCCACGGTGAGACCTTCACTCTCCATGACGAGGGAAATCTTGCCCCTTCGGCCAGCATTGAGATCCTTGGCGATACTTTTAGGCAATTTCTGATTCAAAGCAAGAGATACCAACAAAAAATTAGTCAATGGCACCAATGCACTGAAGACTGAACCATGTGAGACTTTGAGCAGAGAAGACATCAAGATAAGAGCAGTTATGCTATCATATACTCACGAACATAGCCTTCAGATGCGTCCTGGTCACCACACGGGTGGCCACAGCAATGAGCTGAGACCTCGGTGATCTGGCTGGGGCAGGTGCAGGAGCCTGGGCTGGTACACGAGCTGGTGCCGATGCGGGAGACCGCCGGGCAGGTGCAATAAACGGTGCCTCTAGAGGAACCGGTGCCGATGCAGGAGACTCGTTGGGTAGGTGCAGTAAACGGTGCAGCTAGAGGAACCGATCGTCGATGCGGGAGCCTCGCTGGGCGGGTGTAGTATATGGGGCCTCTACAGGAACCAATGCTGATGTAGGGGCCTGCTGGGTAGATGCAATAAACGGTGCTGGTACAGGAACCGGTGCTGATGCAGGAGAGTGGGAAGCCGGTGCCGGTGCTGGTGTGGGTGCCCTTTGTGACATCCGCTCCTGTTCCATCAGGGGATCTGCAGCTTTGATCATGTTAAACCCAGCAAGCTAGAACAGAGGGAATGGTTTAGAACAACTGCTCAGAATGCAGTAATCAAAGTATATGAGTACAAAAAAGTTACATATTATATATTTGGAAGTGTCTCCAACTCTGTAAGCAGTTACGTATATCTGCCCGTTTGAGTTTCTGATGCTCAGCTCGTCGCCCTTCTTCAGACCGTAGTCAAAAGCAAACTTTCTCCAATCATGTCCATACAAATATGTGATGGCCTGCGTCTTGTAGACATACACCTCATAGACCATGTAGGTGTTCATCAATTTGCCATTGCCATGCATAGTGAAAGACCCTTCATGCGGACACATCTGGTTAATCATTGGACGAAGTTCACAAGGTACAGTCTGCAGGTGAAAATTGATACTAATGTAAGAAGTAGGAAGACTAAAAACAAGACTTTACTATATGCCAATTCATGCTAAATCACTGAGAATACATACCTATAACTCTGTGAAGGAGTTATTAGAAAGGTAGATAGAGCCATAGGAGGTGTTATATGCGGGTGATACGTCTCCGACGTATCGATAATTTCTTATGTTCCATGCCACATTATTGATGTTATCTACATGTTTTATGCACACTTTATGTCATATTCGTGCATTTTCTGGAACTAACCTATTAACAAGATGCCGAAGTGCCGATTCTGTTTTCTCGCTGTTTTTGGTTTCAGAAATCCTAGTAAGGAAATATTCTCGGAATTGGACGAAATCAAAGCCCAGGGGCCTATTTTTCCACGAAGCTTCCGGAAGTCCGAAGGAGAGACGAAGAGGGGCGACGAGGGGCCACACCCTAGGGCGGCGCGCCCCCCTTGGCCGCGCGGCCCCGTGGTGTGGGGCCCCCGTGCCGCCTCTTGACCTGCCCTTCCGCCTACAAATAGCCTCCGTGACGAAACCCCCGGTACCGAGAACCACGATACGGAAAACCTTCCGGAGACGCCGCCGCCGCCGATCCCATCTCGGGGGATCCGAGAGATCGCCTCCGGCACCCTGCCGGAGAGGGGAATCATCTCCCCGGAGGACTCTACGCCGCCATGGTCGCCTCCGGTGTGATGTGTGAGTAGTCTACCCCTGGACTATGGGTCCATAGCAGTAGCTAGATGGTTGTCTTCTCCCCATTGTGCTATCATTGTCGGATCTTGTGAGCTGCCTATCATGATCAAGATCATCTATATGTAATTCTATATGTTGCGTTTGTTGGGATCCGATGAATAGAGAATACTTGTTATGTTGATTATCAAAGTTATGCTTATGTGTTGTTTATGATCTTGCATGCTCTCCGTTACTAGTAGATGCTCTGGCCAAGTAGATGCTTGTAACTCCAAGAGGGAGTACTTATGCTCGATAGTGGGTTCATGCCTCGCATTGACACCGGGACAAGTGACGAAAGTTCTAAGGTTGTGTTGTGCTCGTTGCCACTAGGGATAAAACATTGATGCTATGTCTAAGGATGTAGTTGTTGATTACATTACGCACCATACTTAATGCAATTGTCTCGTTGCTTGCAACTTAATACTGGAGGGGGTTCGGATGATAACTCGAAGATGGACTTTTTAGGCATAGATGCGGTTGGATGGCGGTCTATGTACTTTGTCGTAATGCCCAATTAAATCTCACTATACTCATCATGATATGTATGTGCATTGTCATGCTCTCTTTATTTGTCAATTGCCCAACCGTAATTTGTTCACCCAACATGCTCGTTCGTCTTATGGGAGAGACACCTCTAGTGAACCGTGGACCCCGGTCCAATTCTCTTTACTCGAAATACAATCTACTGCAATACTTGTTCTACTCGTTTTCTCGCAAACAATCATCTTCCACACAATACGGTTAATCCTTTGTTACAGCAAGCCGGTGAGATTGACAACCTCACCGTTTCGTTGGGGCAAAGTACTTTGGTTGTGTTGTGCAGGTTCCACGTTGGCGCCGGAATCCCCGGTGTTGCGCCGCACTACATCTCGCCGCCATCAACCTTCAACGTGCTTCTTGGCTCCTCCTGGTTCGATAAACCTTGGTTTCTTTCTCGAGGGAAAACTTGCTGCTGTGCGCATCATACCTTCCTCTTGGGGTTGCCCAACGAACGTGTGAAATACACGCCATCAAGCTCTTTTTCCGGCGCCGTTGCCGGGGAGATCAAGACACGCTGCAAGGGGAGTCTCCACTTCTCAATCTCTTTACTTTGTTTTTGTCTTGCTTAGTTTTATTTACTACTTTGTTTGCTGCACTAAATCAAAATACAAAAAAATTAGTTGCTAGTTTTACTTTATTTGCTATCTTGTTTGCTATATCGAAAACACAAAAAAATTAGTTTACTTGCATTTACTTATTTCATCATGTTTCCTTTTAATTTTACCACAAAAGACATACCGGTAGGACGTGGGTCTATAGTTGGGAGAAATAATATAGAAGAATTTTTCAACCACGTTAGTACCACTGAAAATTTTGAAGATAGACACTTGGTAGACCTTGCGCCTACTTATGAAATTGTCTGCTGCGCATTTAGTTCACCTGTTGGAAACTAAATTTGTTAATCTTAATCCTATAATCCAACACATGTTTTTCACACTTGGCGATATGGAAGAGGGGGAAAAGAAAGATTTTGTATTAGAAACCCTTCTTAGAGAATTTGGTGGTCTAGCAAGAGAAGCTAGAAAGGTGTTTGCTAAATTTAATATGCTTGGTTCTCCTACTAATTTTGTTAGTCTCCTTGAAAAGATGGATATGGATAGAATAAGATACACTAATAATATTGATGATGGAGGGGAGATCAAAGCACCAATACCATGTAAGCTCCTAGCTATGAATGATGCGCTAAAAAATAACTATGCTTGGCTTGTTCCTGAAAATTTGTTTGATGAGAGTAGCACGCCTAAGACTAATGAAAAGGGAGATGCTAAAACTTATGTATCTAATGTAATATGCCTGGTTGAGAAAAGCCCACACCCCGCTGGAAAAGTACCACCCTTTGATAATACTTGATACACACTTTCTGCGCCTAGCTGAAAGGCGTTAAAGAAAAGCGCTTATGGGAGACAACCCATGTTTTTACCTACAGTACTTTGTTTTTATTTTGTGTCTTGGAAGTTGTTTACTACTGTAGCAACCTCTCCTTATCTTAGTTTTGAGTTTTGTTGTGCCAAGTTAAGCCGTTGATAGAAAAGTAAGTACTAGATTTGGATTACTGCACAGTTCCAGATTTCTTTGCTGTCACGAATCTGGGCAAAACCTCCCTGTAGGTAACTCAGAAAATTATGCCAATTTACGTGCATGATCCTCAGATATGTACGCAACTTTCATTCAATTTGAGCATTTTCATTTGAGCAAGTCTGGTGCCATTTTAAAATTCGTCAATACGAACTGTTCTGTTTTGACAGATTCTGCCTTTTATTTCGCATTGCCTCTTTCGCTATGTTGGATGAATTACTTTGATCCACTAATGTCCAGTAGCATTATGCAATGTCCAGAAGTGTTAAGAATGATTGTGTCACCTCTGAATATGTCAATTTATATTGTGCACTAACCCTCTAATGAGTTGTTTCGAGTTTGGTGTGGAGGAAGTTTTCAAGGATCAAGAGAGGAGTATGATGCAACATGATCAAGGAGAGTGAAAGCTCTAAGCTTGGGGATGCACCCGGTGGTTCACCCCTGCATATATCAAGAAGACTCAAGCGTCTAAGCTTGGGGATGCCCAAGGCATCCCCTTCTTCATCGACAATATTATCGGGTTCCTCCCCCGAAACTATATTTTTATTCCATCACATCTTATGTGCTTTTTCTTGGAGCGTCGGTTTGTTTTTGTTTTTTGTTTTGTTTGAATAAAATGGATCCTAGCATTCACTTTGTGGGAGAGATACACGCTCCGCTGTAGCATATGGACAAGTATGTCCTTGGTTTCTACTCATAGTATTCATGGCGAAGTTTCTCCTTCGTTAAATTGTTATATGGTTGGAATTGGAAAATGATACATGTAGTAATTGCTATAATGTCTTGGGTAATGTGATACTTGGCAATTGTTGTGCTCATGTTTAAGCTCTTGCATCATATGCTTTGCACCCATTAATGAAGAAATACATAGAGCATGCTAAAATTTGGTTTGCATATTTGGTTTCTCTAAGGTCTAGATAATTTCTAGTATTGAGTTTGAACAACAAGGAAGACGGTGTAGAGTCTTATAATGTTTTCAATATGTCTTTTATGTGAGTTTTGCTGCACCGGTTCATCCTTGTGTTTGTTTCAAATAAGCCTTGCTAGCCTAAACCATTGTATCGAGAGGGAATACTTCTCATGCATCCAAAATACTTGAGCCAACCACTATGCCATTTGTGTCCACCATACCTACCTACTACATGGTATTTTCCAGCCATTCCAAAGTAAATTGCTTGAGTGCTACCTTTAAAATTCCATCATTCACCTTTGCAATATATAGCTCATGGGACAAATAACTTAAAAACTATTGTGGTATTGAATATGTAATTATGCACTTTATCTCTTATTAAGTTGCTTGTTGTGCGATAACCATGTTTACTCGGGGAACGCCATCAACAATTCATTGTTGAATTTCATGTGAGTTGCTATGCATGTTCGTCTTGTCCGAAGTAAGGGCGATCTACACCGAGTTGAATGGTTTGAGCATGCATATTGTGAGAGAAGAACATTGGGCCGCTAACTAAAGCCATGTTTCATGGTGGAAGTTTCAGTTTTGGACAAACATCCTCAAATCTCTAATGAGAAAAGAATTAATTGTTGTTGAATGCTTAAAGCATTAAAAGAGGAGTCCATTATCTCGTTGTCTATGTTGTCCCGGTATGGATGTCTAAGTTGAGAATAATCAAAAGCGAGAAATCCAAATGCGAGCTTTCTCCTTAGACCTTTGTACAGGCGGCATAGAGGTACCCCTTTGTGAAACTTGGTTAAAGCATATGTATTGCGGTGATAATCCAGGTAGTCCAAGCTAATTAGGACAAGGTGCGGGCACTATTGGTACACTATGCATGAGGCTTGCAACTTATAAGATATAATTTACATGATGCATATGCTTTATTACTACCGTTGACAAAATTGTTTCATGTTTTCAAAATCAAAGCTCTAGCACAAATATAGCAATCGATGCTTTTCCTCTCGAGAGGACCATTCTTTTACTTTCAATGTTGAGTCAGCTCACCTATTTCTCTCCACCTCAAGAAGCAAACACTTGTGTGAACTGTGCATTGATTCCTACATATTCGCTTATTGCACTTATTATATTACTCTATGTTGACAATATCCATGAGATATACATGTTACAAGTTGAAAGCAACCGCTGAAACTTAATCTTCTTTTGTGTTGCTTCAATACCTTTACTTTGAATTATTGCTTTATGAGTTAACTCTTATGCAAGACTTATTGATGCTTGTCTTGAAGTGCTATTCATGAAAAGTCTTTGCTTTATGATTCACTTGTTTACTCATGTCATACACATTGTTTTGATCGCTGCATTCACTACATATGCTTTACAAATAGTATGATCAAGATTATGATGGCATGTCACTCCAGAAATTATCTCGTGTTATCGTTTTACCTCGCTCGGGACGAGCGGAACTAAGCTTGGGGATGCTGATACGTCTCCGACGTATCGATAATTTCTTATGTTCCATGCCACATTATTGATGTTATCTACATGTTTTATGCACACTTTATGTCATATTCGTGCATTTTCCGGAACTAACCTATTAACAAGATGCCGAAGTGCCGCTTGTCGTTTTCTGCTGTTTTTGGTTTCAGTAAATCCTAGTAAGGAAATATTCTCGGAATTGGACGAAATCAAAGCCCAGGGGCCTATTTTTCCACGAAGCTTCCGGAAGTCCGAAGGAGAGACGAAGAGGGGCGACGAGGGGGCCACACCCTAGGGCGGCGCGGCCCCCCTTGGCCGCGCGGCCCCGTGGTGTGGGGCCCCCGTGCCGCCTCTTGACCTGCCCTTCCGCCTACAAATAGCCTCCGTGACGAAACCCCCGTACCGAGAACCACGATACGGAAAACCTTCCGCAGACGCCGCCGCCGCCGATCCCATCTCGGGGGATCCAGGAGATCGCCTCCGGCACCTCGCCGGAGAGGGGAATCATCTCCCGGAGGACTCTACGCCGCCATGGTCGCCTCCGGTTTGATGTGTGAGTAGTCTACCCCTGGACTATGGGTCCATAGCAGTAGCTAGATGGTTGTCTTCTCCCCATTGTGCTATCATTGTCGGATCTTGTGAGCTGCCTATCATGATCAAGATCATCTATATGTAATTCTATATGTTGCGTTTGTTGGGATCCGATGAATAGAGAATACTTGTTATGTTGATTATCAAAGTTATGCTTATGTGTTGTTTATGATCTTGCATGCTCTCCGTTACTAGTAGATGCTCTGGCCAAGTAGATGCTTGTAACTCCAAGAGGGAGTACTTATGCTCGATAGTGGGTTCATGCCCGCATTGACACCGGGACGAAGTGATGTAAAGTTCTAAGGTTGTGTTGTGCTCGTTGCCACTAGGGATAAAACATTGATGCTATGTCTAAGGATGTAGTTGTTGATTACATTACGCACCATACTTAATGCAATTGTCTCGTTGCTTGCAACTTAATACCGGAGGGGGTTCGGATGATAACCTCGAAGGTGGACTTTTTAGGCATAGATGCAGCTTGGATGGCGGTCTATGTACTTTGTCGTAATGCCCAATTAAATCTCACTATACTCATCATGATATGTATGTGCATTGTCATGCTCTCTTTATTTGTCAATTGCCCAACCGTAATTTGTTCACCCAACATGCTGTTCGTCTTATGGGAGAGACACCTCTAGTGAACTGTGGACCCCGGTCCAATTCTCTTTACCGAAATACAATCTACTGCAATACTTGTTCTACTCGTTTTCTCGCAAACAATCATCTTCCACACAATACGGTTAATCCTTTGTTACAGCAAGTCTGGTGAGATTGACAACCTCACTCGTTTCGTTGGGGCAAAGTACTTTGGTTGTGTTGTGCAGGTTCCACGTTGGCGCCGGAATCCCCGGTGTTGCGCCGCACTACATCTCGCCGCCATCAACCTTCAACGTGCTTCTTGGCTCCTCCTGGTTCGATAAACCTTGGTTTCTTTCTGAGGGAAAACTTGCTGCTGTGCGCATCATACCTTCCTCTTGGGGTTGCCCAACGAACGTGTGAAATACACGCCATCAGCGGGGTATGTACATGGGCCCACCATATTCCCGCAAGCTCGGCATCGGGATGGTGAAGGAAACATGGGAGGTACTACTGGTGCGTAGCGCTGAATGTAAGTGGAAGAATTAGGTTGTGTAAAGTGCATAGTTCGAGCAATGCAAATGTTGACAAGCGAGTGCATAACACTATGTTACAAACCGAACAGTCAAAATTTAGTGTATGATGAATATAAGCATGCTAATTTGGCGTTTCCGAATTCCAAGAAGCAGTAGACAGAGCCGGTGATAATATCAGAAATAAATCATGGCATGTATATGTGGCTTAAGAAAATATACCTGAACCCTTGGATGGTTACGGCCCGGCTGGTCCTTGGACTTGAGCTTATATAAGCATCCAGAAGGTGGGGCTGACAGTAACTTGGTGGCAGCTGATACGTCTCCGACGTATCGATAATTTCTTATGTTCCATGCCACATTATTGATGATATCTACATGTTTTATGCATACTTTATGTCATATTTATATGTTTTCCGGAACTAACCTATTGACGAGATGCCGAAGGGCCAGTTGCTGTTTTCTGCTGTTTTTGGTTTCAGAAATCCTAGTAAGGAAATATTCTCGGAATCGGACGAAATCAACGCCCAGCATCTTAGAATCCCCGGAAGCATCCGAACACCCGAGAGTCGCCGGAGGGGGCCACGGGGCCCCGGATGATAGGCCGGCGCGGCCCAGGCCCTGGCCGCGCCGCCTTATGGTGTCGTCGCCTCGTTGACCTTCTGACGCCGCCTCTTCGCCTATTTAAGCCCCCTCGACCTAAAACTTCGACACGGAAAAACCACGGTACGAGAAACCATCCAGAGTCGCCGCCATCGCGAAGCCAAGATCTGGGGGACAGGAGTCTCTGTTCCGGCATGCCGCCGGGACGGGGAAGTGCCCCCGGAAGGCTTCTCCATCGACACCGCTGCCATCTCCACCGCCATCTCCATCAACGCTGCTGTCTCCCATGAGGAGGGAGTAGTTCTCCATCGAGGCTCGGGGCTGTACCGGTAGCTATGTGGTTAATCTCTCTCCTATGTACTTCAATACAATAATCTCATGAGCTGCCTTACATGATTGAGATTCATATGATGATGCTTGTAATCTAGATGTCGTTATGCTAGTCAAGTGAATTTTACTTATGTGATCTCCGGGGACTCCTTGTCCCACGTGTGTAAAGGTGACAGTGTGTGCACCGTGTGGGTCTCTTAGGCTATATTTCACAGAATACTTATTCACTGTTATGAATGGCATATTGAAGTGCTTATTTATATCTCTTTATGATTGCAATGTGTTTTGTATCACAATTTATCTATGTGCTACTCTAGTGATGTTATTAAAGTAGTTTATTCCTCCTGCACGGTGTAATGGTGACAGTGTGTGCATCCGTGTTAGTACTTGGCGTAGGCTATGATTGTGATCTCTTGTAGATTATGAAGTTAACTATTGCTATGATAGTATTGATGTGATCTATTCCTCCTTTCGTAGCGTGAAGGTGACAGTGTGCATGCTACGTTAGTACTTGGTTTAGTTGTGTTGATCTATCTTACACTCTAAGGTTATTTAAATATGAACATTGAATATTGTGGAGCTTGTTAACTCCGGCATTGAGGGTTCGTGTAATCCTACACAGTTTAGTGGTGTTCATCATCCAACAAGAGGGTGTAGAGTATGCATTTATCTATTCTATTATGTGATCAAAGTTGAGAGTGTCCACTAGTGAAAGTCTAATCCCTAGGCCTTGTTCCTAAATATCGCTATCGCTGCTTGTTTACTCGTTTTATCGCGTTACTATCGCTGCGCTACTACTACTTGTTTACTCGTCCCGGGCAAAGCACTTTTCCGGTGCCGTTGCTACTACTTATTTATACCACCTGTATTTCACTATCTCTTCGCCGAACTAGTGCACCTATTAGGTGTGTTGGGGACACAAGAGACTTCTTGCTTTGTGGTTGCGGGGTTGCATGAGAGGGATATCTTTGACCTCTTCCTCCCCGAGTTCGATAAACCTTGGGTGATCCACTTAAGGGAAACTTGCTGCTGTTCTACAAACCTCTGCTCTTGGAGGCCCAACACTGTCTACAAGAATAGAAGCACCCGTAGACATCAAGCTATTTTCTGGCGCCGTTGCCGGGGAGGAAAGGTAAACGGCACACACACACTGGACCCCGGCAACTTGCCACTTTTCTGGCGCCGTTGCCGGGGAGGAAAGGTAAAAGGCACTCATACTCCGGTTCCAGGTAACAGTACTTTTCTGGCGCCATTGTGTTTGTGCTCGAAGCTATTTCCTTTAGATCCTGCAATTGCAACTTTTTGTTTCTTGTTTACACTAGTTTGGCATAATGGAAAACAACAAAATATGAGAGATATTTATGAACTTTATCTTGAATTAGGACATGATGTGTTTGAAGAGAGAATTAAAAAACCCATGGAACTTTATATGCATGCTAATGGGAATGTTA